>NC_142810.1:61894393-61998408 GCF_049724085.1 Artemia sp. Qi Xiang Cuo
TTACGCAAAATGATATACGGATTTTTTTGCGAATGGTATCAAGTTTTCCATTCCAGGTCTGCTAGAAGAGGTATAGAACTAAATTAAACTGTACTATTTGTATCCAGATTTTTAAAGGGGTGTATGTTGTTAAAAATTGCTGAAAATTCGTACAAAATGAAAAGATTTAAATTATTATTTTCTTTTTCCCTGAATAGACTATGTCAATATAAAACAAACAGAAATTAATTAAAAAAAACTTTCCACAAAATAAGTTTTTCAAAGAAAAGTAAAGAACTCCATTAAACAAAAAATGAACAAAAATAAAATCAAATAATCTACCGAGCGTGAAACTACCTTAAATCAGCATCGATAAATAAATGAAACCGAAAACGAACAGAAATTACAATAAATAACCGAGTCAAACTAAAAAAAAGCAGAAACCAACATAAGTTGGGCACAAAACCCCTATGCCTTCCCAAGGCCAGGCCAAAATTTGCAGTTTACTGAAAAAATACAAATGAATGTGCTTTGTCAGTTTAATATACATATACTGATATTTAGTATTCAAAATGTTAGTATTTTTTGATTTATTAAAGTTATAAAAGTAAAAATATTTGTATTTTTTTAGTGAAGTACAAATTTTGTTCATACTGTGTCATTTATTTCAATACAGTAGCCCTTTTATAAAATGAAATAGAAAAAAATGTTTTTTAAGAAAAAGTAAGGACCTACATTAAAACTTTAAATGAACAAAATTGTTCTATATATGAGGGGGCATCCCCTCTTATACCCCTCTTTCTTTACGCTAAAGACTGACTTTTTTTCTCAATTCTTTAAGAAAGACTTCACAAACATTATGGCTGTTTAATTAAAATAAAAAGCTTTGTCAAAGCAATAGAGACGTTAATTCAATTAACAAGGGATATAGGAGGGTGCAGCCCCACTCATATATGGACTAATTTTTGTCTTTCAATATTGTTCTGTAGTTAAAGCTGAAAAAATTATTTTTTTAAATTTTGATTTCTGATTACAAATCAGATCATGCAGAAAAATCTGGTTCCCTTGAGGTAGTTTCAGGCACCATACCCTTCACCCACTCTCCACCAACCGACACTCTTTCATAACAGGTGATTAAAAATAAAATATTGTTCTTACTAAACGGTCATTGTATTTCAAGAGTCGTTCTTAAAGAATTGGGACGAAAAGTCAAAACTTAAAGAGCGGGGTCTTGAGGAGGGTTGCTCCTTAAGTTTTGATGTTGCTCCTTACTTTCAGTTGAAGAAACTGTTTTTTCTAATTTAATTTCTGATCGCTTTTAAATAACACCGAAAATCCGACTCCCCCTCCATATAAAATTCATTCCCCCACGGAAAAGTTCCAAAATGGAAAGTTGTTTTCACGTCAAAGAATTATCCCACGTTGAAAAAAAGATAAAAAGACAATTTCCCAAAGATTATTCCGTCCTAGCTAGAAATACCACCGAGAAAATTTCTTGCGGATGATCTCGTTTGAAAAATTTTTCTTAGCGCACTTTTTTTAAAGTTAATTTCTGATTGTTTTTAAAATCATGCGGGTAATCCCGTTCTTGGTGTAAAAGCTTCTCAGCAAAAAGGTATTTTCCATCTAGGGTATTTTGGGGTCTGAGAGGGGGAGGTACAAAAGAAACGTTTAAAAACGCATCAAAAATGTTAAATTAATATATACTCCTTTGTGATTTCTTGGAATATTTATGGTCTACGTTGTTGTTATGAAAGTGAAGAGTAATACTAAACACCAAAATGAGCAGAATTTATTCCATTCAGGAGAACTTTCCTTCCACATCGACACCTCCCCCTCAGTAAATATGGCCTCAGTAGATATAAGTGTAATGGGATCAAAATTCAGAAAAATCTCAAGATATCTTTTAAACTTTTCCCTTCTATTTAAAAACGTGCATGTAAAATTTAACTGCTTAAACTATTAACCTAAAATCATGAACCCATAAAAGGAAGTCAATCAAGTAACCTCTTCTCATGCAATTTACAAATAGCTATTAAAGATACAATGTATCCCAGCTGCAACAAACTCTGTAAAATATTTTCAATTGCAAACAATACAAATGTCTAATTGCAAACAATAATTCTTCAAGCAAAAAAGATTAACTGTCACAGAAGCATGAGATGAAGTTCAGTTTAATTAAATATTGCGCGAGAGGTGGTCAACAGGTGGTGCGCGACATGTAGTTCATTGTAGGAATTTGAGTCACAAAAATGTCAAGGGAACGTAGAATTTATTAAGGAAAGAATAGCTACAAAAGAAACAATGTATTAAATGCATTCAATTTGCTTTGTCTGAAACAATATCTCATCGTAATAAATTACAAGTTATCTTGAACTGGGTGACAAGTAATTAGCAATAAGGAGCTCGAGAACGATATTACTATGCTAGTTCATCTCAATAAATTATGAATAATCTTGAACTAAGTGACGTGCAAATAACACTAATTAATACAAAGTAATACTTAGTTTGACAGGAAAATTCCAAGAGGTCAAGCTGGTAGCCATAAAGTATAAGAAAATCGAATCATATGCTTTTAATGGAATTATGTATTCCTCGATCCCATAGGAACACGTGTAACATATTTCTAGTGACGCCTTAATGTAACCCTCGGCAAAATTTCGATAATATAGTAGCAAGGATTTGCAGTTTGGAGTTAGTCTTATTAGAGTCCTACTATAGTCTTGCTACAGTCTTATTACAGTTTTTAATCAGTCTAGAGGAGTCTTATTGGACTTTTATATATATACATATAAAAGGACTAATATATATATATATATATATATATATATATATATATATATATATATATATATATATATATATATATATATATATATATATATATATATATATATATATATGTATAACTTATTGAGAAATACTACGCATAGAGAAAGTGCAATATTTTGTTAGGCCTTAGATCCCATAAGCAAAAATAGGGCATCCCTAAGAACATCTCGTAAAGGAGATAAGAAGTAGCAGCCACCTATAAGCTAAGTGAAATTTGAAAGTGTCAAAAAAACCTAAGTGCCGAATTTATAGTGTTTTTGAAATAATTAGCAATTTGTCGTTAGATCCAAGCGAACAATTGTTAAAACAAAAACTTATTGCTAAAACAGTAGAAATTTCAAAATCCCTTCCCTCATACAATGGAGATTCAGATGTAGATGAATTTAGTATACAGTTAAACCAATTCATAGAAGTAACCCAAACGGACTTAAAATCACTGGTGGGCATGCTGTTAATGAAACTAAAAGGGCAAGCCTTAACATTTTTAAAACAGATAGAGAACATTATAGGGGAAGATAATAACCTCCCAATAAACTCCATAGAGAAATTGCTAAAAGCGTTCCGAGAAAGATTCGTTGCGACCAGTTCAACACACAAATTAAAGCACGGGGAAGTATGTTTTGACGAAACACAAAATGTAGGGAATGCCTACATAATGTAATGGTATCAATAGAGGCAAAATATGGGAAAGAATCTGGTAGCTTATATGATAAAATTGTGCTAATCGCCTTCTTACAAGGACTGAGCCCCAAACTATACCGAAAGATAATATAAAAAAATATTCAAAGATTAGAGTTAACAGTACAAGAAGTAGAAAGACTGGTAGAAATTGACACAACTGTGGCTAATCACAATAAGTCAAGAATAAATAACGTAGGAAAATCAACGATGGGACGATCACAAGAAGTTTCACCCGCACTTTTCTCAAGAGATAATTCCCCAAAACCAATCAAAATAGACCTTTAACCCCTACCAGGCAAAGAACTGTACGTTTTGTACCCACGAATATGACAAACTATGTAAATAACCCCCCCCCCCCAATTATATGCTATGCATGTAATAGACAAGGGCATATTTCCAGGGAATGCTGTACTAGAAACAACTATGCACCAGCAACCCCCAGTTATAATGACCGTTTGTTCGGGAGAACAAACTTAAATGCCAATGGGTCATGAAATTATAGGAACAACCCCTCACGCCTACCATTATTCCGCAACCCCTACAAACAGGAATTAGAATATTCAAACCCTCCCCCCAACAGACAAATAATTATCGCTTTCCCAACCCAAATACTTGGCAAAACGCATATCAGTTTAGTTCAAAACAGAGTATCCAACTCGATTTAATAGGAGTACGAGTAATAAAAGAGGATATTTTTATCCGTCAGGAAATTTTTCGTCGGCGCAAAATAAACAAATGCCGTGAGCCGTCGGCACAAGAAATTCCACCCCGCGTAATAATACTTGGCAATCTAGACAATCAAATATCAATGAGGTTGCTACAGAAGTTCCTATTGAACCCCAAGGTCAAACACCAACATATCAAATTAATGCACAGCGAAAAAATTCAGGCCCTCTAGAAGAGTATAAAGGACCATAAAGGGAGCCAGAATTGTTTATAGGTCCTGTCTAATAATGGTACCGTCTTTTAGCGATATTAATAACAGCTTATCAATATTTAATGATTTTGGCGTAGCAAATATTCATTTAAAAGCATTGGTGGATTTCGGCGCGACAGTTAATATAATAAGCTCAAATGTATTTAATAAATAACCAGCGTATATCAAGCGACGGAAAAATTTCAATATTCCCAGTTTAACTAGTGTCACAGGGCATAAGTTAGAAGCAAAAGGCTGAATACGCCTACACGTGACGAAAGATAATAGGAATTTCCCCACTAATTTTAAAATATGCAAAATTTTCCGCACGAGGCTATAATCGGTGCCAATTTTCTGAAATCTAATAAAGTCTTATTAGATGTAGCCAACGATAGACTCATATACCGATCCGATCCTATTCTCCGACTCGTGTATAAAGGGGAAGCAACAGCGAACAGAATAAAATCTTTTGTACCCCATTTCTCGTCCTATAGTAGAAATTTCAGCGGCAAATGGATTGAGTCCATAAAAGCAAAGATAGGGGAAATGCAGGAGTATAACCAGGCAGAAATTAAGAAAATAGCAGATTTGAGGAAAGAGGTAATAAATCTCAAGGTGGCCCCCTTACAGCCAACCCCACTAGCGGAAGATTTGACTTAACCAAACACAAATCTTAACTTAATAGAAAGTAATTCGGAAGAAAAATATTATGGATTTACAGTGCGTAAGACAAAGACTCCCCCAAAAACAATGCAAAGAGTACAGGTCTCACAAATGGTCACACCCGTAAATGAGAACTCCAAAATTTGGTTTGCATCCCCGTCGGAAGGACTCCCTGAACACCTGTTTTATGAAGAACAGACAATATCGTATGAAAAAGGGGAAGGTTTTATTTGGTTAGCACCCATGAAAACGATACGATTACAGTAAAAAATGGGACATGTCTCGTTGAGATACAAGTCATTTCTGAGCACGAGCTAGATGAGTGGAAAATCTCCAAAAGGAACTTAGTTAATAGTATTAGTACCCCAAGCGATAGGTACCCACTAACAAGATCCCAATTTCTAGAAAAATTTAAACTAGACCACATTCAAAATGCAGAATTAAGAGAGAAATTATGCGAATTGCTCTGGAATTTTATAGATATATTTTCTACTTGTGAACAAGACATTGGTCTAATACCGTTTTACGAACATTCTATCCAAACTACAGCGCTGCCTGTGGCCAAACAACCCCATTGTATTCCCTATCCTTACAAAAATTGGTTAAAAAAATCCGCGAATTAGAGAGAAATAATATTATTTGCCCAAGTATAAACCCGTATTTGGCCCCCGTTATATTAGTGCCAAAAAAGACCGAGGATCTTAGGCTCGTAGTGGACTACAGAGCCCTAAATAAGCAAGTAGTCAGCGATAAATTTCTCCTGCCCCGAATCGACAAAGTCCTTGTCGCCATCTAAAACCAAGATAAAATTTTTACCTCCCTAGATTTTACACAAGGGTATCACCAAGTCAAGATAGCGGATAATGGCGTTTATAAAACGGCATTTCAACTGAATGTGGTTCTTATGAATATTTGAGAGAACTCTTCGGACTTAAGACTAGTTCAAGCGCATTATGTAGACCTTTGTTACACTTATTACGAGGCATAGAGAATATTGTTCATTTTGTTGATGATATAATTTATGTAGGAGAAAACCCGGAGGATCATTTAGTCAGATTAGCTAAAGTCTTTGAAAAATTCAGGGAAGGCAAATTGAAATGTCGACCTGAAAAAGTGAATTTACTTCAACCTAAAATCAAATTTTTGGGAATGATAGTGATCCAAGGTCAGGTATCACCAGATCCTGACAAGATAAATTCGTAGAAACTATCAAACCCCCAAAAACTATAAAAAAAATTGCAAGCAATTCTTGGTTTACTAGTTATTTTAGAAAATTCATACGTAATTAGGCTCAAACTGATAAACCTCTAACGGATCTAACTAAAGGGACTCCCAAAAATATTATCTGGTCGCAGGAAGCTCAAACTTCCTTAGATAATCTCAAGAAGGCACTTACTTCTGAGCCAATTTCGTCGTTACCTGATTTTGAAATAGGACAATTCGTGGTCACCACGGATGCCTCGGCTGGGCATCGGTGCAATCCTTTCCCAAATGATCCCCATTGAAAATCTCGACGAGCAACAGAAAACCTCAAAGTATATAGAGAAAGTCATGTGCTATTCAAGTAGGACCTTGGCGAAAGGTGAAAGTAGTTATTCTACAACACAATTAGAATTATTATCTATAATTTATCATTTGGATAAATTTAAGCATTATTTGGTTGGTCGAAAATTTTAACTGCGTTCGGACCATAAAAGCTTGCAGTACCTGAGCACTTTTCAAACCCCACGGGAATTTTAGCTAGATGGATTTATGAAAATTTAAGATCTGGATTACGAATTTGAACATTTGACGGGTAAACAAAATGCCCCCTGTGACTTGAGTAGGTTCCCCGAAAATAACTTCTCGGAAACGAAAACAAACAAATAAATGTAATCAACCCCAGTAAGCGTAAACATAAAAAGAATAAACCTGAAATTCCAATAGAAAGAAACAAGATTAATCACTGCCCTCTATCTCTGGCAAATATAAAAATAAACCAAATTAAGGATGAGATGTGTTTGACCCTTATTAATTATTTTGTGAAACATGATAAGCTGCCCGAAAAATTCAAAGCTCTAAGAAGAGAAATAGACAATTTTTATTACGATTTAGACAAAGAAATCATCTGAAGGATAGTAACAGACGACACTAATAGAAACCAAACTTTAATAATACCAGTGCTACCCAAAAATTTAATAGTACCTGCCTTCAAATTCTTTCGTTAAGATACAGACGGACACTTGGGAATCACGAAAACCTTCCACAGATTAAAACAATATTTTTTCGATCCCTCAGCATTAACCAAACTCAAGGAATTCCTAAATTATTGCGAATCATGTAATTTGAGAAAAACCCCAAACTTATGCCCCTCCCCCCATGAGAAGAATCCCAATAGAAAAACACCCTTTCGATATTATTTTTTTGATTTATATGGAACCAGCAGAGGTTTACCTGTTTTTAACAGAGGACACACGTGTGTGCTCGGCGTAATCGATTATTTTACTGGTTTCAAAAGCATTAAAAAATCAAAGCGTGTATGCCACAAGCAAAGCATTAGCAAAATTATTTTTGAATTTTGCATTCCAACCACGGTATTGAGTGACAATAGAAGCAATTTTGTTTCCAAACTTACCAAGGACTTAATCAGTTTTCTCAATATAAATAAACTAGTGACATCCCCTTACCACCCCCAAGCAAATGGCAAAGAGAAAATCGCCATAAAATATTCTCGAATGTCTTGAGTATTTACACCACAGTTCATATATTATCCAGTATGATCATTCTCTATCTCATCCATTATAAAAACCCGGAAAGGGGTGCGAGTGCTCCGGAGAACGTTATGGCAGATATAAACATGTTAGACATGCTAGACAGGTTAGTCTGTTTCCGACTGTTTCCATCAAAGTGTATTGAAACAAACGGAAATAAAGCTAAAGCAGAAACAGGCTAAACAAGCTAAGGCAGAAATAAGTGGGAGGAGCTTTCACGAAGACCAGAAATCATCTGCGATAAGCTTACTGGTATATTCTGTCTACTGTGATTTACACGAAGGACAGTAGAAATGACTGGGACCAATTCTCACCATACTTAACCAACGTGACCCAATACCGCTTTTTTATAAGTGACTAAAGAAACTTTTTTTATTTATTATTCGGCCGCGATTTCAAAATACCGTATGGAGAAATTATAGAATCCAGACAGTATTATAATAATACTGAGGATTATAAGCAGGAATTCATAAACAGAATGAGAAAAACTTATAAGATAGTTAGGCAGGAATTAGAGAAATCGAAAACGAACCAGGAACAGAATGACCACCCCCATGTCAAGAGAAAATACATTTTGAAATAGAAGATCGCGTTTACCTAAAGAATGAAGCTAAAACTGAAGGAAAAAAACTCTCCAGAAGATATTCCGGACCATGTAGAATAATAAAAAAATATGACAACGGTTTTTATTTTAAAATGGTAAACCCTGATACTGGAAGAACCTACAAGGCACACGTTAGCCGAATAAAAAGAGCTAAATTTCCCGAAAAATGGGCATCGCAACCGGCATCTGACGATTTGGTAGAAAAATATGAGGAAAACCAGCCACCTCGATTGAGGCTGGCAGAATTAAAACCTTTTCATTTCAAACAAGATTATTTTCAAATAATAGCGACGAAGAAAATTTCGAAGAATTCTAAGCTATGGAGAATTTAGTAATTCCCAAAGAAAAATCCCTAATACCAGCGATAATAAAAACTCCAAAAAGTCCAAAAAGTTCATTTTCAGAAAGTTCAGAAGAATTAAATTATACGTTATCCCCACAAACCCAATTTTTTCCTGATAGAATGTCTACCCCTTGTCCTCCCAAAAGATTTCCGGATGATATGGTATCACCAACAACCCCGATAGAGAGACACTTATTGTTACAGGATTAATTAAATAGAGCTATGGAAACCCCTGGTGTCAAAACAAAGAAAACTCCGCCCATGGACACAAACAAAAAATATTTGAGAGAAGCTATGGACACAATCAACTTTCCTATAAAAACAAGGAAAAGCACATTGCCTTGGACCCAAGAATCCCCCTAAGATATAAATCTAGGACAATATCATGACATAACGGTGTCCAAAGTTAGGCCCAAGGAATCGTCTTCCTGGAGACAGACCATGATACAGAAAATACCCCACCCCCTGAAGATATGGCGGTCAAACAATGGAGACACCGTGCACAAACATTTGACTCCTCCCAGAGTTTTCAAGAATCTTTTAACTCTCCTGAAACACGAATTCAACACGAGGAAATGGAAAATGAACCTGCCACCTCAAGAGGGACGAAATATATGAAGCAAGAGCAGGTGACACCCCAAAGTCACAAAGGACCACCCCTGAAAGCCCTGATGACGAGTCATGAGAGACCAGCTCCACTGGATCAGACAGTGAATCAGCCCCAGAGGAACCCCAAGACACACTGAAACGAAAACCAACGTCAGCTACGGCCCATGCGAAGGAAGCTAAATTAAAAGGTCAAGGGTCATTGAAGGGTCAAATCAAAATCAAATCTAAATTAAAAGGTCATTGAAGCAATATAAAAAATTTGACTTAATATCAATGGGGAAGCCTAAAAAGAATAAAACTCAAGATAGCGAGGAGGAAGTTACCACGAAATCTGGTAGAGTGGTTAAAAAGCTAGACCAGTGGAAATACGTCTAGACCAAGTTTTCGAAGATTCATAAAACAATGTTAATGCGAACTTGAGTAGGATAAATATGCCAAAATGCTTAAACAAAAATTGTTTGGATATCAATCTTGAATGAAGATTATCTGTAAGGGCTATGGAAATTAATAATTAACCTTTGCAGATAACCTGAATTCCGGCTTAAGAAACCACTCAAAAGGAGTCTGGAATCAAAATAGACAGCAAATCCGAGTAGTGGGCAGTTCTCTGTCATGGGGCGGGAATACGGTTACATTATTCTCTGGTCAGCTCTCTGACGGTGAATTCCCTTACGAAGAACAACTCGTACAGGAAAAGGAACGCAAGAATACTAGTAAAATCAAATGCCACAAAATTAAAAAGGCCCAGTAAACGACTATAACTCATGATAATCATTATTAAATTGAAAGTATATAGCTATTAAGTAAACATTACTATACCTTAAACGACTATAACTCATGATAATCATTGTTAAATTGAAAGTATGTAGCTGTTATGTAATCATTTACTATCCCTTAACTACGATAGCCTAACGTAACCATTACCAAATCAAAGGTATAAGACAATTATGTAAACACGTACTATTCCATAAAATATTGTAGCACAACATATCTGTTATTATACCAAGAGTGTAAAGCTGTTACATGATCATTTCAGATCATGACAAATCCGGAGTCTGAAGAATATACTCAATAAACGTAATAAGGTGTACAAAAGGAAAAGAAACATCCATAACTGCAAAAAGCAATGAAGAATTGAAAAAATTGAAAAATTTCTAATTTTTCACCCTCCTTTACCTCAAATGACTTAACCAATAGGATTCCCTTTTGATGCGGTAAATGTTGTATAATGAGTATTAAAGTAACACATTTGCAGATACCGGTAAGCAAGTAGCCGTCAACCACTGGTTCATTAAGGTGTCGATACAAGCGACTATAGGGTACGTTGCTAATGTTAACTCAAAATCGAAAATAGTCAATCTAAAAAAAAAACAAAAAAAAACATACATGATAAGATTCCCGAGCCACTCACAATTAAGTAACTGCAGCCTGGCAAACGAAACCTCATGGAAACTGAAGAAAATCCATAGCATGGATAATGTTTATGAATCCTTAAAAGAATAGGTCCTTATCAAAACGGTGGAAGATCTTGATTGTCCCACGCTACAGTTCCTTTTGAAATCTCCGAGGAAAGCCTTGGAAGACAGAATAGTCCTAAGATTATTAGCAAGCTTAGTTCATTATAATTTTATTTCACGTACAATGACAAGAACACTCGAATACACCAGGCTAAGCGCCAACTTACCATTCCAAATTTTAATACGAAGAATCCAAATGACAAAATATAACATATTATCTGAGTACATTGCAAACAACATTTGGTAGGATCAAGACGATAATAACATCACCACAATATGGCCCATTAAATTCCTCTCCATTCTAATAGACCGAGGACATGTGCTGAAGGGAGAGGGCTTCCGTAAGGCCTTAAACGTCAACTGCGTAAATAACACGCACCTAAACCCAATAAACCCTTCAATGGGATCCGCTATTTTTCATTTCACCCCGAGGGATTTTAAAGACATAAAGAAAATAACCCTGAATTTCTTTCAGCAAGATGGAAATTTTTTATAAAAATATTTCCCGGCTTTGATGTAATTGTGCATGAGTAACTATGTTGTTGTCAATTACATATAAACGTAAGATTTTCTGTGGTGAGAACAACAAAATACCCGTTTTCATTATCTGAATGGTACCAAAAAGTCATTCGACTAAATATGTGAAGGAGTGACATAATTGGCAAATTGGAAAGTCTACACCTCCTAAACCAATTATTAGTATATTTATTGCTCTTGAATATGCCTGAAGGTGGTAAAAATAACACAGTACATGAACTCAAATTCCTCAGTTCCAACGTATCATCATGAGAAAATTATCAAGTTACTAATATATTGACATCCTCAGGCTCAAAGGCAGCACTGTCCGACGATGCACCCATATTAAAACTGAAAGCCGATATCCGTGGAAGAAATTGTGTATATAAATAGTCCCGTCAAAATAAAAAATAGAAGGAGTCACCAATATTATCTTAAGTGTCATATCTAGATTGATCAGTTATTAATAAAAAGTGCATTATATGAATAAGCTAGTAGTGCATTAATATTTTGTAAAACAATAAGTCAGGAAGTAAAGATCCAAAGAATTATGTATATCGATCTTTAAATTGACAAAAAACCACAAAAAAAGAAGGTAGTTTCTTGGAAAACGAAATACTTTTAAACCTGTATGGAACTTTGGGGAATCGAATTATGTTCGAACAAAAATAGCCAAGTGCAAGGTGGCACTGGTGAACAAGTAGTTCAACCTCGACCTGAAGTGCCTTACTTTCCATGCAAAAGTAAATATTCATTATTGGTTAATATAGAGCTTTAGAAGTATCGAATTATGTCGAAAGAATAAGTACCTGAGTATGAGGAAGTACTGGCGAAAAGGTAGTTTGATCCCGACCTAGAGTAATCATGAATGTAACTAATTTTGAATAAAAACAACTAGACAATAGCCAATAGAAACCACCATTCATTTCAGAACAATTGCCAAGGCAATTATTGATACAGAGTTTATAACTATCCGATTTACAAAAGAAAACATGATATATTCTGCAGCAATCCTCATTATGAACAAATCAGGTTAAGAAGTTTTCGCGAAAAAGTGGGATGTCAAATATGACTTAAGGAAATATAACATACGACCGTATCATTTTGGACTACGATTTGCAAAGACACCCAAATATTGACCCGCAAGAGGAAAATTGGGAATAAAATACAACGGGAGGAAGGGGAAGTACGTTCAATATATTCAACATAAGATAAGAAGATTGCAAAAACAATACAAAATTCGGTACTGGTTTGTTAAAGGTCCGTGTCAGACCGATTTATTACTACTAGACAAATGCAGAAAACAAAGAATATGTTATAAGATTGAGGAAAATCAAAACTGCGTAAAATATCAAGGTCAACATGACCCACTCAAAGAAATGAGATATTATAAAAAATCTATACAATCCAAAAACCGTAAGATATAGTGTGAAAAGAAAAGAAATTATCTTTAAAAGAATAAAAACAAATGAATCAAAATTAAATTCAACCAAAAATTAGTAATACCTCCACTGTTAAAATAATTTTGCGCTGCATAAATCAAAATCAGCCCACACACCCCTTAAGTTAAACGTGACGTTTATTTAGAATAAAGCCATCCAAAATAATCATCCCCTCCAACTTAACAATCAGTCGTACGTGGCCCATGCGTAATTAATTAATACGGACACCAGAAAAATTAATTTTACGTGGTCAATTTCCCCAATCGATTCAGATAATCCATGTAACAATAATCTAAATTCTCGCTCGATTACCAGTCATAAAATTAAAAAATTTTATCCCTATTAAATTTAATGATGAACTAATTCTAGAACTAACAGAGAGATACGGTTAACGAATTCCATGACAATCTTCATTTTTCACGCAGTAGCCCAAGATATTGTAAAACATGTAATAATCTTTAAACACAAGAATTCGTTGCTTGCAAGTCATAATGTCTGGAAAATATTTATGAAACTGAATCCCAAACCGTTCGAAACCTTGTTCCAACAAGTAATGAGACTAGAGAAAAATACTAATGAACTGAAGGACTCTATATTTCAATTCCTAAAATCGGACAAGAGCCTGCAATCAACCTAAACTTCATAACAAGGAAAATAAAGCAGATCTACCCTCCAGCATTCCTAAACTAAAATCGAAATTCGTAATAGCTGACTTTGACAAGAAAATGGCAGAAATCGATAAGGCTCTAGGAACCAACAACCGAGAAAGCCGAAGAAGAAGAGCATTAAGTAAAATGGCAAATTCCATAAGTGAACGTACTACGAAAAAATCCACCTCAAGCTCTCCCGTAACTACTTCCAGGAAAAACAAACTCTATGATAGGAATTATCCCATGTTACATGAATTACCAAGCATATGGACATACTTTAAACAACTATGGGAAGACCATACCGCGAGAAACGTTACTAAGAAAGCATCATCGAAAGGAAAAAGGATATGAGCCTTACCAAGGAAAGAAAGAAAGATACCACGTCAACCACACCCATACCTGAGGCACGAGCCAAAGAAATACAATCCCCATTATCGGAAATCACAACAAATACGGTTCCGGAGCTAATCAAACCCGATAGTGAATCATAAAGAAAATTAATCGCTCTGACCTATCTGAAACCAACGACATTCACAAAATGGACATGATCTACAGGACGAAAATTTACGCATACCCACTCCTTCGGCAAAGTCTTTATACAAGCAAGAGCAAGAATCCCAAAGATGCATACTGACACGCAATCCATATTAGTTCAAGGGTACAATACCAATAGAAAAAAAACTCTGAAAATAAAAAAAAACAGAATACGTATCCTAGAAATGTTGGACAATTGACGGTAAATGTACATGTGCCAGACTAGCCATGGGCGACGAGCCAGAAAAAGTCTATGTTGAACCATTACCGGAACTAAACGCCCTAATAGTATCGATTCAGCAATCCTTCTTAGTATTGTATAGGTAGAGACTACAAGCATTATTCGAATTGTTCAATACAGAAATACAAAAGTTAAAACAAAGTACCATGATAATCTTCGAGGTATTCTTTCGAAAAAGCAAATACCGCAGGCCTATTAGTCTAATTCCAATGGTAGGAGAATCGGCTTCTCGCTTATTTGGACTAACAACAGAGGAGGACCTAGATGTCCTAAGGGAAAACGTAAGAAAAGTAAATGAAGCTATGAACGTGACCTTACATGTCCAAAAAATACAAGCCAGCATAGCCAATTATCAGAGAGACAAAATTGAGGCAATTTCAAAGAAAATCTCAAAGACAGTAAATATAATGAATTACTTGAAGAACGAGGTGGATCGTGTGATATCAGATTCGAGCCTCACCATGGTGTCACTCAACACAGTGGAAATGTCGTTACTTAACCTAGCAACTGATGTTAGCAAGTTTGAATTCGCGTTATTTGCCCTTACTGGAGGAACCTTATCCTACGACTTGGTAGATCCTTTCAACCTAAAACATATCTTGGAAGAAATAAAAACACATTTAACATTCGGTCTACATCTACCCATAGAACCAGAAGTAGCAAACCTATTCCAATATTACACAAAGCTGAAGGTTCACATCAAGGAGATAAACGAACAGCTATTTGCAGTGGTAACAATTCCATTAATAAATCAGCAATCCATATATGACTTATAAAAAATTTCTACATTCCCAGACAGTATAGGCAAAACCAATTCATTTATGACTATCACACACGAAGTGGAATACCTGCTAGTCGATCAAGATAGAAGAAAATATGCGTTAGCTAGCCCACAGGACCTTAAGGAATGTGTAGCATTCAAAAATCTAGTATGTCAGCTAACCCTGCCTATTTAAAATGTGAAATCTAGGTCCTGTATGTTAGATATATTTTTAAAACAAACCCAACAGGAAGAAATTCCAAATTCGTAAGAAGCGTTATTAGGAAGTACAAAACGAGAGATATTCATTCATGTTAGAAATGATCTGTGGCTATTTTCTGTTCCAAAGGAAACAGTCGGTACCATATCATGTTATAATAAGACAGAAAGAATTGATCCAAGCTACAGAACCGAATTATTACTAAAAAGACGTGGGAACAATAACCATAAAACAAGGGTGTCGATTAGTAACCAAAGAAACCACAGTACAAATACCATTAATATCTATAAGCACGAATATAATAAGCCCTAATGTAATCAATTTCGAACCAGTCAATTGATCGTACACCATTTTAAATATTAATAACGAGGAAGTAAAAGCCTCAATATGGTCAAAAATAGAGAGTGTCAAGGGAACTTTACTGCTTACAAAAACGAGAGAAGCTTTAGACTCCCAAATTCTATTATTCACTAACGAAGACCAAAGATTGACATACGTAGAAATTAGATACGGACTATTTAAAAAAAAAATTTTTGGTGGAACATGCTCCTGACAATAGGTTTCGTGTTCAAGATTTCTCTAACTATAAGAATGTTAACCCTGAATTACGGAAAAAATATTAGAACACGTAGAAAAAGAGTAAAAACAGATCACATCGAGTCGAGCGAGATGCAAAATCTAAACCCGGAACTCCCTGAACACGTAAGCGATAAAAACGGGAGGACATTATCAAACATGGGCATAGAGGTCCCATTGTTTGCGTGAGCCCATGCAGCTGTCACTATACATATGCATTTTATAGGCGGCATGGACAAGCGTAAACAGTAAAGGCTTGAAAATTTATGGTAAATCAAGACCTCTCATTAAACCATGTAACCTACCTCATATTCAATTAGATAGTTGAAAATTAGTTTAATTAGATAGTTGAAAATTAAATGCTAAATTAGTCGAATGTTGAGGAACGTTTAAAATAAGTTAAACGCTGAAACATGTGCTGAAAGTGTGGTAAAGCTGTCTAATTTAGTTAATTATTAATTGAGTAAAAATATATTAAGACGCAAAAACAAAGTTTAAAAATACCACTTTTTAAGATAAAGATACAAATCGTGGAATGTGTGGGATTGAAGGAAACTTGCTCAATAATCAATTTCCCGGCTAAATACGTCAATGTACCTAAAATACGTTGTTAGTATTTCGTATATATACCCCGATTTTTGGGACTGGAGGCAGACCTTTTGACTTTCCGGGTGAACTATTGCCCGTTTATTTTATCCTTAGAAATGCCTTGGGATTTTGTCTTATCATTGTAAGTGTCTAAGTATCTTATTATATATTATTGTAGTTTTTGAGACTTGTGGTCTACTTGGGACAGCCAGTCCCAGTAGAAAGAATATATCTCGATTATTATTATATGGTAAATGAATAAAAGTATTGTATTTTAGACAACCTTTCTACGATCTACTTTTAGCTTCTCGAATATACCCAGTCGGTACGCCTCATTAATTCGGTCATAGCCTAAGGCACGCTACCAAAGTTTAATTACCTTAGGGCCAGAGTTTATCTCCCCTATAAAGGCAGAATAAAGGCTACTACGATTACACCCCCCCAATACCAGAGAATAACACTTTATAACAACTGGTGGCCACTGGAAAAACTAGGTCAAAAAGGATAGATAAAAATATTAGATTGAAAAAAAAATGGCATTACCGGACGAAAAAATGACTTCCCTATCAACAGTACTTGAAATTGCAAAAATTATACCAGAATACGCGGGAAATGTCAGATGTAGGTGAGTTTTTCGAAAAATTTAAAAATTTCGAAGAACTAACTGAATCCTTTGAGGATCAGTTTAAAGAGCTATGTATTGCAGCCTCAACAAGGGGAAGCGCCCTTAAACATTTCAAAGAAATTACGAAAAAAGAGCCCAAGGACATCAGTACTCTAATTGAATCTTTTAAAACAAGATTCATAGAGACAAGCATCTCCGAGAGGCTAAGAACAGAGGTAGTCACATTCGATACCTCAACTAGTATCAGGGAATATGCAGACAATATTTGTAGATCCGTGTGTTTACAATTAGAGAAAGGCGGAAATGACGAGACAATAAAGAAAGTACAACTACATACTTTTACCCAAGGGTTACCAAAAAAGTTATTAAGACTAATATTATCGCGGAAACCTGAAAAGTTAGAGCAGGATATAATACTAGTCAAAACAGAGGTAAAAATTGACAATGCTATGAAAAAGTTTGATCATGTGTCAATAAATAGCACAGGAGCACAAGAAACTATAAAATATGAAAGGGGACAAAAACGAGTAAACGTGGAGGAGCCGAATCGTGAACCAAAAAGGCGCGACGGAGGCTAGGGGTCGCCATCTAGGGAAATAACTGACAGATTCCACGACCTTGAGAGATTAACTGCTTATAACTATAGAAAAGATGGGCACTCTCTCCTACCAAAGACGAATAGTTGGAGAACCAACAAGAACCGATCAAAAATATTTAGAAATAACAAGAGAACAAACAAACAATTTAAGAGGAAATTGTATTGCTATTATTGCAGCAAAACAAACCACTATGCAGCAGATTGCTGGCATAGAATACGCAAAGAAGGCCAGACGTACAAGACAAGACACCAATTCAGAACGCAGGGGGACAGAAATCTAGGAAGGCAGGGAACAAACAATACTTGGCAAACACCTAATAATATTCCTGAATTTAGACCTAGGAGGCAAACGGTTAACAATACCCAGGGTCAAAGTAGCAGTGCTGAAGAAAACTGGGATAATCCCAGAAATTGTTGGCCAAACAGTGGGCATTTAAACGGAGAAACCAGCCTGTAAGGGTCGACAGAGCTGTTTCCTTACAAAACCCCTATATAGATTAGAATGTTGTGATACAAATGCAAATAATAATAATCTACCGATTCTGCGTTGTTTTAAAATTGAGTGTTTGCAAAATTTAAAATATTTAAAAGAAGCTAGTGCATCGAACTATTTAATTTATGGGTCCGTCTGTAATCAATTTCCCCCTCATGTCAAAAATCAAGTAAAAATGTTTATAAATACCATGGCGTCAGCGGAGAGGTAAAAGGTGAACATTTTGGAAGAATGTACAATCTAATTCAGTGTGAGGGATAAGTAAATAACAGTAACAGTATTAATATGCAAGCAGCTACTATTTCCTTGTATTCTAGGAGTAGATGCCAGCACAAAATATGGTATTATATGGGAACCTATATCCAATACAATCAAAATAAACCAGGTAAATGAAAATAATAAGCAAATTTGAGTAACAACAAATAAAGAAAGTGAAAATTCGAATTATAACCTAAAAATAAGCGGAAAAATCACAATAGAAGGGGGAACGACAACTCAAGTTCTAGCTACATTAAATGAAAAAAAAAGGAAAGGTTAAAACAATTGATGCCGTGATAGTGGGGTACACCATAAAAGAATACCCAATGATTTTCGTGGAAAATAAAGTTATAAAAATTGAAAATGGTATAACATACTTAAAACTATCAAATCTAAGTAATAATAAAATAAAACTGAACCAGGTAAACCGTGTATCATTATAAAAAATTTCAAATTCGGAAATAAATCTCTAAACAGTCAAGAATTAAACTCCCAATTTACTAGCCATGAACATTTATCCTAATTAAAACCGCAACCAAAAGAAGAGTATGGAATGGCAAAAACGGATTTTTTGCAACAATGTGATTTAAAACATTTACCGAAAAACGTAAAAACTCGGGTGGAAAATATTTTTTGGGATTTTAAATGGACGTTTGCAAGACACAAAGCGGATTACGGATTAACTCACTTAATCACGCACAAGATATCAACAGAGGGCCCTCCAATCAAAAAGTTACCGTATAAAACACCTTATCATTTAAAGCCATGGCTAGAAAGCCAAATAAAAGAAATAGAAGATCAGGGAATAATTAAAGAAAGTATTAGTGATTGGTGCTTTAAATTAGTAATAGTCAGAAAAAAAGATAACACCTGGAGACAATGTATAGACTTTAGATCACTAAACGCCGTCACGATTAAAGACGTGATGAAGCTACCAAGAATTGATTCGATTTTAGATGCCTTGGGGGGTTCAAAATATTACACTAGTTTTTATTTAATAGCAGGATATTGGCAAATCGCTTTAGATGCAGAAACTAAGCATAAGGCTACAGTAATCTTAGACGATGGGAGAACGTTCACATTTGAACGTATGCCATTTGGCTTATCATTTAGTCCAAATTGTTTTACTTGTCAAATGAATTTGTTGTTAAAAGATAACAAACCAGGAAGGAAAAAGGGTACATTGGCTTATTTTGATGATGTAATTCTGTTTAATGAAAACTTGGAAGACCACTTGGTCGGACTTAGAAAAATACTGGAAAAGTTTGAAAAAGCAGGCTTAAAATTAAAACCAGAAAAGTTAAAAATAGTAGTACCAAAATTAGTATTTCTTGGACACCTGATAAACCAAGGTACTATTTCACCAAATCCAGAAAAATTTACAGTCATAGAAAATTTACAGCCTCCTAAAGATCAAAAAAGCTGCAGATCAGTTTGCGGGTTGTTAAGCTATTTCAGACGATATATTAAAAATTATGCCACAATAGCACAACCTTTGACGAACCTTTTGAAGAAATCAGGTAAATTCGAATGTTCAGTGGAAGCAAAACAAGCACTAAATGAAATAAAAAGGCAATTATTACTGGCACCAATACTAAAACTACCAGATATGTCACAAGACTTCTGTTTGCAAACAGATGCTTCGGGGTACGGTATAGGGGCCATATTATTAAACATAAATTCTGAAGGAGTAGAATCAATAGTTCAATACGCCAGTAGGTCACTGATGGAAGCAGAAAAATATACTCAACCGTTGAAAGGGAGTGTTTAGCAGTTGTAGTATTTACAGAATATTTTCGACAATTTTTGCTTGGAAAAAAATTTATTTTAAGCGTAGACCAGAAATCATTAGTTTGGCTACATACGATTCCAACTACTTCAGCACAGCTGACACGGCGGATACTACTTCTGAAAGCATATTCGTATACTCCAATTTATAAACAGAGACGGACACATATTTTACTAGACTATTTATCACGAAATCCAGAAAAGGAAGAAAATGTTATAGCAACCATCCAGAACGAACTGGAAGGGGTAGAAATCTGTCTAATGAAAATATTTCGAAGCATCAAAATAAAGATGATTTTGGTTTCGCAATGAAATCCTTTTTATCAAAAGGAGCGGAACTGCCAGAGCACTTTAAACATTTTTTAAAGGACTTAGATAATTTTGATCTGGACGAAAGTAAAAAGCTTCTAGTAAGATACCATAGACCATCGCAAGAATATAAAGAAATAACTTAAAAATTATTCCAGTAATTCCAAAATCTCTGGAAGGATAAGTTTTACAGATGGCACATGCAACGATTGGCTGTCACATGGGAGAAGCAAAAACTATGGGGGGACTGAAGGGAAATTTTTATTTTCCAAAAATGTACTCAAAAGTAAAAGCTTTTATACAAAGCTGCCAAGAGTGCGCCAAACAAAAGTTACCACCAAAGACCCCTAGGGCTGAATTAAGTCAATACCTCACCCCTTCAGGGGTAGGAAAAATAATTTCAATAGACGTTTGGGGATCTGGGGGAAGTTTACCAGTGTCCAGGAAAGATACTAGGTGCGTACTCACCATAGTAGAACATTCTAACTCTTAACGATGCGCTTTTCCAACTAATGACGTGGAGACAAAAACCAGAGTAGAGATATCGGCCGGCTGCCAAGCGTTAGAAAACAGAGGACTGAATTGATTTCCACGTGCTGACTACTCCCATCAGCACCGAAAAGAATCATTAAACAGCATTACAGACCAGCTTGGGGTCAGACGATGGTTTATCACGTCTTATATAGCAGCCCCTAATGGGAAGGTTGAACATAAGGATAGGGAATTAGCTTACATGTTGGGAATACATGCAAGAGAGGAAAATGAAAATTGGGCTGAACATTTACCATTTGTAGTCTTTGCAATAAATACGGCTTTTTCGGGTACCTTAAAAGAAACACCATTTTTTTGCAATATATAAGAGATCCCAGAATTTGTTTAGATGAAATACAAAATGACAGAATATATTACAAACTAGACCAATATAAGCAAGAGATGGTGATGAGAATGAAAAAATCTATGGAACAAGTTAAAGACAATCTAGAAAGATGCGAAAACATAGCAAAAAGAAAAATATGACAGAACAAGCAAAAATAAAACGAGTTACTGTTTAGGAGATTTGGTTTATGTTTACAAAACGAATCTGGAAGGAACAAAAAAGTTAAAACCGAAATGGGAAGGACACTACAGGATTATAAAAATTCTACCAAATAACTTAACATATGTTCTAAAGCATCAGCATAAGGAAAAGGAAGAAATAGTGCACCATAATAGAATGAAAAAGGGAGATTTTTCAAAACCATGGAAAACAGAGCCTATATTTTCAGAAGAAGAAATAGAAAACACGATCTCACCAGTATATATCTGAAGACCATATGAATTCTATGACCTTTTTAACGAGCACAACAGTTGGGCGAATTGCATGGAATATTTAGCCTAGTCTTGGCTACAAACTTTCCAAGCAAACAAGAAAAAAGGGAAAAGTTCAAGGCTCATCGGATACTAGCGATGGAAGCGATAGAGAAGAGTCTCAAACGCAACCTACTGGTTTAAGAAATAATAAACCAGAGGTTAAATCCAAAGAAGAAGAAAAATTGGAAGAAACCAAAGAATTATCTGATTTCATGCATTAGACTCACCTACAGTCTTAACGCAAAAATGGCTTTTGCAACAGACGCCATCTACCAGACGCAACCTAACAGAATGTTACGCTGAAAATTATTCTACAGAAACCAACATAATTAAACCCGGGCCATTGTCAAGAAAACCCTCTTTGCGAGAAAAATTATGTAAAACAGTAAATAAACCAAAGGAGCAGCAAGAATTTCCTTTGTCAGCAGCGCAAGTAGCTAAAACACTTATGAAAAAGGCCAAAAATCAGGAGAAACAAAGATTTAAGATATTTGACGTGGCAACAAAACAGCGCTCGAGCTCACAGCCCGGTCAGAATCACTCTAAAGACAACTGAAAAATTTGAAAACATAACCAGGAAGGCAAACAAAAATTTGAGGTCCAAAACTCGGACCACGACACGGAAACAGTCAGACCAAACTTAGCCCGAAGCAGATTCATATTTGAGTTAAAAAATAATAACAAAAAAAAGAATGAAAGAAAAGCCTATTAAATAAAAATAAAACGAATAAAAAGCATCTAAAGAAATATCTAAATTTTCTTTTTAATCGGTATATAAATAACATCAAGTTTTCCTTCAAATATATATCGCCAGTAAAAATTATGACCGTCACATTTTAACGTTAAATTATAGCTCCGATCTGAAGTGACATCATAGATTCCTGCAATAATTTTGTTTCCGATACGAGATAAGACTTCGCGAGTGGTATAATGTCAAGACTTGTCAAAACAAATTAGGCTTCGCTTCAAAAAAAGGAAATAAGTAAGGCCACGTAACTTTTAAATGGGTGTAGTGAACCTAATTAAATTATACATATATATAATCAGCATTAAAAGGCGATTCTTTTGATATGTATATTGAAAAAATTTATTTCTGGGGGAGGGATAATTTAAAAAAAAACGACGGCGGGTAGTCTACAGAAATAGGGTCATTGGAAGCTAGCAAATTTGGAGTTGAGCTCAATCACTGCTAGTCTCTCGTTGTTAAGTAAAGGCAATGCATCTACTGACCTTTGACTCTCTGAGGTGACACTTTCAGTCGAATTTGAAAAAAATTGTTTTTGAAGAATTTTTAAATAATTATAATAAGAAAAACAGCAAGAGTTTACATTAAGTGGCCACTACATGTACAAGCTAGCTGTAATCTTGTTATAAATAGTAGAAGATGATAAATTAAACACTTACCTATAAGGACGGTGTATATAAACAAAAAACCGTAGATAAAATGGGTCACAATTTAAAAAGTTAACACCGTGTAAAACAAAGTTTTCTCGGGTATAATTAATTTCACATATTAAATAAATTCACAACACACCATTAACATAAATAACAGGGCGACGACACTGCAGGTGAAAAACCCCAATGACAGGACCGTTTGCATTTAAAAACGAAACTGCTAGACGTCTTGTCATTGGGGGGATCCACCAAACTAATCAAATTGATATTAGAAATATCGGTCAAACTGGAGAAGGGTTGGGCTGAGTGTTAGTGTGAAACCCTTCTTGCTAAAATAAATAGCAGGAGGAAAGGTTTTACACTGGCACTAAACGCAGAAACTCGTAGAACAAGGTAATAGTCAGGATTTCACGAGAGGAACAAATAGCACTCAGTGACTGTATAAAACTAAGGCGTAAATTTAACTAAAGATAATTTCAGACGCAAATATAAAAGATTATAGGGAAACCACAATAGATAACCCCTATCTCTAAGCAACTTTTGGCACGACATAGGCACTAATTTTTGGTAAAATACTACAGACAAGGAATATGTATTTGTGATGAAAACCACACAATTTGGTGGAAATCAGGATATCGTAAAAACGTACATTTTTATGAATAAATGAGAACTAGAAATTTCGGGGCAAAACGTAATTAAAAATGTTCAAAAAAAATTAGCTGAAAAAACTACAGTACTTTTCTAACACCAAAAACTTTCGGAAGAAAAAATTTAAATAATTTTAAAAATAAAGGTTGAAAAAATTATACCCCCCCCCCCCACCTCTTAGAAATAGGGAGATAAGGAATTTGATCATAAAGGGCAATCAGCAAAAAATCTTTTTAAGGTTATTGAAAAAGAACATGGAATATATAAATATAGGCTTTAAAAAAAATACATATTTTACTGAAAAAGTGGGAAAAGACTTAAAAAAAACCCTTAGGCTCCACTGAAATATCGAATCAAAAAAAAAAAGAGAAGGGTTCAAGTTGAAAATATAGCCAGACGAAACTAAAAGGAAAAATAAACGGAATGAAGTCCGTTAAACTCTGTTAGACGCGCTTATTGAACTTGCCGAACGAACTAGTATGAAAATTGTACTAAATAAGTAAAAATAGGTAGCATTAATACTACGGAGCCACCGTTACATTGGTTAACGTGGGCCGAGATTAATAGAAATATTGGAGAAATGCTCAAAGTAGTCAAGAAAAGAAATTTGGCTCTCTTATGTGGAAGTCGTTTTCAGAAAAATGACTATCATGATATAGAAAATGGAAAGTAAGGCACATAATAGCCTTAAGAACTTGAAGTTGAAACCTAAGACAGACCACCAAAAGTGGGGAATTTAAATTGAAAATAGACATTGTCACGTGTATGTCAAAACTGAATTACTGTGTGCCATGAAGGCCAAGTATTTTCTGCAGAAGGGTCACTTTTTCTGGAAAAAAGAATAGCCCAAGATAAAGTTGTGCCACAAATTATTAAATAATTAATTATTTTGGGTAAAGGTTCATAATAGTCTTTTTAGCTGTAGCTGATGACAAGAGAACTTAGAAACGTTATAGAAGCTACCAGAAGGCAGCCCTGGTAAGCAAACCTGCAGGGTACGGCCATAAGTCAATTGGTAATGCCAAAACAAGTAAAAAGACGAATAGCTAAAATTTTTAGCTTATCAGATATAAGCTGTAAATAAAAGCCTTAAACCAAAAAGACATTAAAGCTGGAAAAAAGAGAGATTACAGACAAAAACGTTATAAAACTGTCTCAAGTACCTAGATATTCGAAAAGAATTGAAAAGCTTAAAAGTCTGAATAAACAAACAAGATTATAAGCTAATGACAGTTAATGACACAAGTGTGATCGAAATGGAACCAAAGTTTTTAAACAAAAAATATATAGTTGTATATGGGAAAAGTTATATGGTTGTAACAAAAGTAATTGAGAAAGTGTATACTATTATAAATATATTTCGGAAACCTTTTAGAAACAGAGAATTATAGTTAAAAAAAAATTATTATAGACATGTAAATAGAAAAATTATGTTATATGAAATATTGCCAAGCCCTTATATAGAGGCTAATACAGTTATTAGTTATAGTGCATAAATCTATTTGTTGGAGTTGCTTTTGTTTTTTAAATATTTTAACTGCAGTTAGGACTTATCGTGCAAAAGTATTTACAGACTTATTTAAAAGTTGTACAACGAATAAATATTGCAATGATTAAATAAACTATGAGTACACAATTATTATTTGTTTTTAACAATTAAGTTATGTATCAACATAACTTTTGTTATATATATATATATATATATATATATATATATATATATATATATATATATATATATATATATATATATATATATATATATATATATATATATATATATATCCTAAACTATCCATGTAAATAGAGTGCATTAAATGTTGAGTATTTGTGTCTATTTTTTATTTTTATATCATGCAAGAAGTATTCTACATTAATACTTCATAAACAATTGACAAAACAATAATTGGAATTAATTCCAATGCTTATCTATACCGTGTATTATTTTTTTAATGCTTTAAGTTTTAAACAGTAGTTAAATATCCTATCTAGTTTTGCGACTTAAATACTTGTGTAAGTTATTACACAATGCTTATTTATATATACGCTGTTGTAATTTACTCTAAATTTTAACTAGTGATTTAATGTTTATGTAAATGTTTGACCTCGAGTCAAAGTATTAATAATTTTTTTTTGTAAAATAATCAGCTAAGTATTAAGTTTGAAAAAATAATCCAGCAAGAAACATAACGTTTCGATTTAAGCGGGATATTATTTTTGGAGTAATTAAAAAAGTGGAGAAAGTAATTAAAAGTAATTAACTTTCGAATGCATTGATATATACGAAAATTGAGTGTTTCATTCTGCTATATATGTAAAAATATATGCTTTATATGTATATTAATGTGGATATTTATTTTAGATACAGCATTAGCTATTTTTTTTTGGAAAACAAAATTTTCGTAGCATCTTTTCGGATCCATTTTTGCTTCAATCATATTTTGACACATTTTTGGGAAGTAACAAATTTTTAAGACACTTCAAATATATCCTGATACTATCATCTCATACTCGATCAACTGATATTTTGGAAACTATAGCAGTAATACAGACTTTACTACAAGTTCGTCAGAAAGTGAGATAAAATCAGAACTTAATTTAGGCCTAGAAAATGTGCTACATAGCCCAATGGATTATGTTATTGAAATATGTGAAAATGCTTTGTGCTGGAAAAATATGTGAAAATTTAAAAATCAAAATGTTATGTGTAATTTACCCAAGTCATTTCTAAAACGAAATATAAACGGAAATATCAACCACACGGTAATATCAACCATGAAATATCAACCACATCACAGATAAATTAAATTATTAATGGGAATTAAATTTAAACAAAAAAAAATTCATAAAACTTTTCTAATATAAATCTAATTTAAGAAAAACCACTAATATTATGTTTAAGCCGTTTGGGGTCAAGAAAAACAGAAGATGCATATGAAGAGGGTAAAAGAGTAATTGTCAGTCCTAGAGACAGAGAAAGATAAACAAGGATGAATTTCGAATTGAAATCCTTCGACAAAAAAAGAACATGGCCTATATTGGACCAAAAACATAAACCTAAGGAAGCCCATTGAGGGTAGATGCACATAATGACCCAAAGATGGCAGCATAATAGCTTAAAACGAAATTAAGTTGTTTTAAAAGTAAAATATTGAGAATTGGGACAATTCTTCTTTAAATGGTGAGTATTGTGGTAAGGATTTCTAATTTGTTAAAATATTAATTGAGTAAAAATATATTAAGACGCAAAAACAAAGTTTCAAAATACCACTTTTTAAGATAAGGATACAAATCGTGGAATGTATGGGCTTGGAGGGAACTTGCTCAATAACCAATTTCCTGGCTAAATACGTCAATTTACCGCAAGGACGTGGTTAGTTTTTCGTATATATACCCCGATTTTTGAGACTGGAGGCAGACTTTTTGACTTGCAGGGTGAACCTCTGCCCGTTTATTTTCTCATTAGAAATACCTTGGGATTTTGTCTTATCATTGTAAGTGTCTAAGTATCTTATTATACATTATTGTAGTTTCGGAGACTTGTGGTCTACTTGGGACAGCCAGTCCCAGTAGAAAGAATATACCTGATTATTATTATATGTTAAATGAATAAAAGTATTGTATTTTAGACAACTTCTCTACGATCTACCTTTAGCCTCTCGAACATACCCAGTCGGTACGCCTTATTAGTTCGGTCATAGCCTAAGGCACGCTACCAAAGTTTAATTACCTTAGGGCCAGAGTTTATCCCCCCTATAAAGGGAGGATAAAGGCATCTACAACTACAACCCCCAATTACCATAAAATATACACTTCACAACACTTATAAAGTGGGAGAATAAGCGAGGTTTTCCAGGTCATTGGCCACTTCCTCTTTGAAATTATTAGGTTAAATAATGAGACCAAAAAAGGTAAAAGAACAGTCCGAAATGCTTTGAAGATCTTCATAGGAATTACATCGGGCCCGGGAGCTGAATCACCTCGTATTTTTTTAAGTGAATCTTCAATTTCTTCCGGGGTTATTGGGTCGCATAACACGTAATCTTCCTGGTTCAGAGGGAATAATGTTTCTTTACTGTTGTCTAGACCCAATGTCTCTTGTTGGTGTATGTTGCTATCATGGGCATCTTCTTGTATTAGTTTGAAGTAATCGGGCCAAGTTTCGGGGGCGGGCACCTCTGACTGTCGGTCTTTTAGCCTATCTCTTTTTATGATTTTCCAGAACTCCCTACAGTTATTTTCCCTAAAGCACTTTAAAAGAGTGGCTTTTTCTTTGCTTTTATAATTTTACTTTTTACTTTTTATTAATTTTTTGTTCTCTTTACGTACTAAACGGTAACTTTTTAGTGTCTTGATTTTTGATTCATCATCCGGTGCATTCTTCACATTTTGTAACATTTTATCCAAGTTAACGCTACTGAATTTAAATTCTTCGTCATAAAAACTTTCATTCTTTTTCTCGGCTGATTTTACTGATGCCAGTGATTCGCTTAAAATTTGTGAAAACCTATTAGCTATTGTTTCCGGGTCGGCTTTCGGTACCTCGGCCTCATGCTTCAGATGGTCTATTTCTTTCGCTATGGGGTCATTAATTAATTCCTCATGGACCAGTGCCCATTGTTCATGTGACCAATTGCAATTTATTCTTGGAGGTAAAATTGTTAGCTCCTTTCTCTTCCTCGTTTCTTTATTCACATACCTCTCCTCATTACTCCTCTAAACTGAACAATATTCCCTTCAAGAAATAGTATACTCTACTTTAACTGGAAAGTGGTCCGATCCTGTTCGATGTATCACTTTCACATTTAGGGATTCAATTTCGAGCCCAGTGTCAACCAATATATAATCAATCAAACTAAAGCAAGGTCCAGAAACACAAGTGTACTCACCTAAGCTACCATCTTCACCAAATCTCCCATTACCAATTGCCAAACCAGAACCTCCACACAGTGCAAGCAGTTTCCTCCCCCATGAGTTAACTCTTCTTTTTCGATCTTGGCTCATTCGTGGTATAAAATACATTGAAGGAATGATCCCCGCTACAGGGTCGTCTTCATCATCTGAAACAAAATTCATATTTAGTTCTGATTGTTCAGCAGTGTAAGCGTTTAAATCACCTATTAATAACACTGAATCTCCTTTATACCGAGATCTAATAAGAATAATTTCTTCCTCTAATATTGCCCAAGTATCCTCTTCACAATATGAACTATTTTCTGGTGAAATATAAACACATCCCAATATAAACCACTTCCCCAAAAAATTCAAACGTAACCATATCAAATTCTCAGACATGCTTGGCTAACGACTTCAACTGGAAAATTCATGTTGCTTGACTAGCGCTATTATTCCTCCATAGTTCCTGGAATTCCTTGATGTCCTTCTATCTACCCGAAAAATAACATAACCAAACACTGATATTTCCTGTACTGGCAATAACCATGTTTCAACTAAGCAAGTTATTTGTGAATCCAAAAATGAACTATTTAAACACACATCTCTTTTTCTACCTAGACCCTGTACATCCCATGTAATAGCTGATAGTTTCTGTATATGGCTATTTTCTTATCCTATGACACATGGTGGTTGTTTTGCTAAAGTTTGACCACATTTTTTTAGACTATGACTTTTTTGTTTCTTTTCCAATTTTGGTTCTTTATTTGGTCTCACATTTCTTTAATCCTGCTTACTATCGTTGCTTGGGCTTATAATCATGTCCAGGGCCCTTTTTCCTTTCGGCCTATCACTTTTTACGTGGTTTCCACTAGGAATATTAGGGTCTAGTACCGCAGCCGGCTTTTCTATGATCTTTGTATCTGAATCACTGTTTGAGATGCTTTCAATTTCAGGATCTGAATCACTATCGCTTGACGGGGATCGCATATAAGACCTTCTCGGGATATGGTTTTTTGTGCTACTATCTTTATTATAATTTTGTTTTTCAATAGTCGGCTCCGCCATTTCCAGCACTGTTTTTCTCTTAAAGTCATAAGCAAACATCTGATTGTCTATACATAATCTATTTCCGCGTAATTTCACAATTCTCTTTTCGCTTATAGCTTGGGATAATAAAGGTCTTAGGGCGTACGAGCCTCGCGTTCTTCTGGCGTATAATCTGGCGCTACTGATATCCCCCTTCGCTTGAAAAGGTTCGCATTCCTCAACAAAATGTCTCGTGTAACTTTGGAATTGAACTTTACTAAAATAGGGCGTGGGTTTTGTGGTCCCCTTAAACGAATAGCATCCCTAAATTCCCACTTTGACACTTTTAAGCTTGGCACAGTGTTACTGATTAGCGCAATTATATCATCTAACAGGGTTGTATTCGATATAAGGGGCAGGGGAAAATGATAAAACATCAAATTTGTCTGTTTCATTTCTTTCTCAAGCAGCATATTTCTCTTACGGGATTCTTCCAGCTCTGCTCGAATGGTTGTCAATTCTTGAGCTGTCTCCGTTTGCTTAACGTTAAACTCTTTCATTTTAGCTTCAATACTTGCTAGGCTTAGTTTAACGTCATCGATACTCTTCGACAAGCTAGGGATTTCGAACACTGCCTTTTTTATCTCTTCAAGGGCAAATGCTATAGACTGTCCTTCCATCCTTTTTGTATTATAAACTGGAAAATTATTAGCTTAACTTTCTATTAAACATGAAACGAGGACTTGCGCGCAAGGGGGGCTACTTCGTAACTTGTACGGCCCCCCAGTTTCAAACAGAACAGGTGGTAGATTCTATTCGTCAATCTTCTTTTGAATCCCATGTTAAATCATATATCACAATTAAAAGGTTTATAAATCTTGTCAAACTGGTTTATAACTCTTTTAAGCAGCGTGTCACTATAGATTTTATTTCATCTCCGCACTGAATGAATGCCAAATCGCAACTGATATATATTATAGATATCAGACACATATTATATATCTTATTTCTAACCCTATTAACAATTAAATTTTTTCCATTTCTGAAAACTATTTTTATTAATTTTCTCTTTTTTGCACCAATTACTGATAAATAAATCTAGATCATTATTTAACCCCCTGAGCATATTCAAGGGTTTTAGATGATTTTAAATTCGGAATATAGCCCCCATTTTCATTATATTCTGCAAATCCATTTCTTTTATTATTGCCAAATCACCTGTAATAATATGTTTGTAAGCTGGATTAACAAATGATAAAAAATGCTCACACTTACAAACAGGTTTCCAATTACTATCTGTGTCAAAATTCTTAAGTATTAAATTATAATTAAAAATCATTTGTCCTATCGTTTTTGAAAACTTATATGTTATGATCAAATTATTCTTATAATTTAAATTACTAGGAAGGACCTGTATCACATCAGCCTGGTTTAAAATTCCAGGTAAATTTATATCCTCTATTCGTTTACTTAAAAAATTTATAGATAAATATAATCTCTTCTTCCTATTAACAGTCTTATCAGACTTTTTTTCTTTTGAAATACATTTAGTTCTAGCTAAAATACATACTGTATCATAAATTAGTTTAATTTTTGAATTACAAGGTGTTTTATTATCTAAATTCCAAAATAATTTTATTAAATAATTTTTTGATAATTTATTTAAGCATTTTATTATACTAGTCCCCTCAAATAAATGTATAAATTTCTATTATTTAACCAGATGATTAAAAGAAGGATGATCAATTAAACCATTTATACAATTAACAACAACATTAGACATGTCTCTATACTTAGCCACTCAATCATTCAACCCAAAAGGACAAGCAGTACCGAGGGTATGGATCCAATAATCTTCATGTTTATGTAATTTTATATTTTTCTCTTCTTTAGTTAAATTATTTAAATCCAAATTTTCTACAATCATAATACTTAAATTAGTTAAAGAGCAGGTACCATTATTACAATTTTATACTAGATAGCTGTTAATTTTTTTCCTGTTAATTGTGATTTTGTGTCCTGAAAATCTCTCATACATGTTATTAATACTTTCCCCCGCATATTGTAAGCCACAAATTTTACACTCCAACAGAAAAATGATATTGGTTGTTTTACAATATACCATACCCCGAAATAAACATTAAACCTTTTTATCATATAAAGTGCTTTGTACAATAGCCCTAGGGGTGAAATAATCTCGGCAAAGAGAACAACGACCGGTACACCTACTAATATCCGGTAGACCCCTTTGAATCTTACTATTATTCAAATTTATCATTAAAAAACAAGGTAAACAACCATAACAACATACCAAACAGAATCCAAATCATATCCAAAATTCAAGCCCATTTCTATTAAGCAAAAGACCAAACAACAACTCAAAACTAAAATAATATCACCTCCCCAAATAATTATCCGTCTCAGGTTAAAACCTGGATCACCCCCTTCCCCTGATGGTCCTATGTATAGCCAAAAAAATGTGTAGCCTAAAAACAGTAAAATTCTAGTTTAGCTGCTTTTCACTATCTTAGAAAGGGTTTAAGTTAGGAAAATGAAACTATCAGGGATGGGTCTAAGTATGTCCTGGGAAGGTATTTTGAAGTACCTACCTCCACTCTTTCTCTCTCTAGAGGGTCCTGAACTTTCATGACCTTTAAAAATCTGTGTGTTATAAAAGTGAAACCTTGTAAAATAGATCTTCTGCTTAAATGAAGCACAGCAAAATTGTTTTCAGCTTCACAACTTTGCTCAGTCCCAATTTATAAGGTTTTAAAGATATGAAAATACATTTCCTAAATTTTGGAAAAAAAAACATTGATATGACTTAAAATTCTGCTCAAATAACTGAAATTGCATTTTCAGAGCTAAGGCCAGAGAAAAAGAGACTAATAACTGAAAATTATGTTAAAATGTTGTTTTGTCAAAATTTCAATGGGTAAATAAAAGTTCAAATAGGGATAAAATCCTTTTAATAGACAGTGAAATAGAAATTCACAAAAGTGAATTCACATCAGTTTTACTACTGATGACGGTCACTGTATATGTGACCGAAATATCTGGTATTTTTGTGAATTTCTATTTCACTGTCTATTAAAAGGATTTTATCCCTATTTGAACTTTTATTTATCGTCATGGAAAGGCAGTGTGGTCTCCGAAATTATCTATTTCAATGGGTATTTCAAAAACATCTTCCCATGACATAAAAAACATCTTCCCATAACATAAATTGTCCTCTAAAGTCAATTCTGATGTTTGTAGCGCTCTATGTCTTAGCACTTTACAAATATTTAAAAAAGCTTCTAAAGTAGAATTTTGAAAAATTTTGAATTTGGGGCAAAGGAGGATTTAAAAACATCTTCCCATGACATAAATTGTCCTCTTAAGTCGATTCTGATGTTTGTAGCACTCTATGTCTTAGCACTTTAGAAATATTTAAAAGCTTATAAAGTAGAATTTTAGAAAATTTTGCATTTGGGGGAAAGGGGGATTTCAAAAACCTCTTCCCGTGATATAACGTGTCCTCTGAAGTCGATTCTGATGTTTTTATCACTATCTTTTAGTGGTATAGAAATATCTTAAAAGCTTCTAAAGTAGAATTTTAGAAAATTTTGAGTTTGGGTGGAAGGGGGATTTCAAAAACATATTCCCATGACATAATTTGCCCTCTAAAACTGATTCGGTTATTTTTACTGGTCTATCTCTTGTCAAATCCTTTTGCTACTTAATAAAGTTTAAAGGGCTTATCTACACTTGCCACCTGCATGCTACCCTTAAGGGGTAAAGATAAACAAAGTTGTGACATCACAGACCCGCTTTCATTATACCGTAACTAAAGTCAGCATGGGAAGACAATTAAATGGCTTATAATGGAAATAGTATTTTGGAATATATTTTGATGAAGAAGGTTAAAAGCTGAAGTTGTGTAAGATAAGCAGTGATTTATAATTATGATAGTAATATGGGATGAAATATGAGCTAAAACAACTAGTAATGTGCAGTAATTTACCATTATATAGAGGAGGGATGAGTGGAGGTAGGTACTTCAAAGTACCTTCCCGGGACATACCTTAGCATCCATCCCTGAAAGTTTCATTTTCCTAACCCAACCCCTTTTCAAGATAGCCAAAAGTAACTAAAGTAGAATTTTACCGAAACTGATAACTGAAAATTAAGGTAAAATGTTGTTTTGTCAAAATTTCAATAGGTAGCCTATAGATGTCATGTAGGCAAATTTCAGAACCCTCTAGAGAGAGAAGGAGTGGAGGTAGGTACTTCAAAATATCTTCCTGGGACATAGGGTAAAATACCTCTTTTCGGAAAGAACCACTTTTCTTCGGCATTCCGGAAAAACAGAGACGAGTTTCCGGACCGCCCCTATTTTACTACTGCATGACGCAATGCAAGTATAGTAACAACATCCCCGCCTTTTACCGCCTTCTTGGTGAAAGACGTCATGAAGGAAAATTTGTACAAAAATAACTTACAGTTAATTGGAAATAAAAACAAAAATATGGGTTAGTGGCAATGCAAATATTGAAGGTAAGTTTGTGTAAATAAATAAAAGTTGGGTAAATAATAGAAAGTAAGAAGGTAAATAAATATTGAAGGTAAGTTACAACCTGTCATTTCAGAAACAAGGTTAAGCATGTAAACATTTTTGTTGTAATTTATAAATTTGACGGTGTTTTCAAAGAAACCGACAATTGTACACAAAAAAAAATTTTCTTCTAATGGGCTAAATACAGAATTGCGGTATTTTTGCGCCAAAAAGCAAGTGTAATAACATGGAATAACACGCACAAGAATAACATGGACAAATTTTACTAGCCTACTTTCCTCCTAACCCAAATGATTAAGTTAAGTTTTAATCTATAGAATTAATTTTTTTTTTTAGTTTTTTTAACTGAAAGTAATGAGTGACATTATAACTTAAAACGAACAGAAATTATTCCATACATGAAAGGGGCTGTCCCCTCCTCTACACCTCTCTCTTTACGCTAAATTTCAACTCTGTGTAGCAACTCTACTTTTTAAAACAATAAAAACTTAAGCTTAAGGAGCAAGGCGTTGAGGAGGGGACAGTCCCTTTCATATCTGGAATACTTTCTGTTTATTTTAAGTTTTAATGTCGCTCCTTACTTTCAGTAAAAAAAAATCGTTCTTTTTAAATTTAATTTCTGAATATTTTTCAACTAATGAAGGGTCGAATTTGGCTCACCGTACATGAAAAATTAAAACAAAGTTTGCATATTAATTTTGACAGATTTATTCCATATATGAAGGCCTCTTCCTTAATACCCTTTACGCTAAAGCTGTTAGCACTTTTAAAAAAGTCTCCTATTGTAATTAAATGGCCCCTGTGTTTCAATTTTAGTAAACAGTCGAACTTTAGTAAAAAGGGGAAGGTATTGAGGAGGGGCAATCCTTCATATATAGAATAATTTCTATTCGTTTTCCAAATACTACCGGTGGATCTGGTTGACCCGTTATAAAAACGACGGCTCCCCCGCCCGGAAAAATCCTCTGTTGACCTTAGAGACAAGTGACCGTGCCCCCGCGCCCGGTCACAGTCTCTCCCGCCATTTTCAGTTTTAGGGCGAATCCCCCCCCCTCTCGGGCAAAGTGCTTTCAGACAATTCAGCTGACAATATTCTCCTTTGTATCCTTTCATTTGAATAAGACTTCAATCTCTAATCGGTTTCTCGATCCCTCCAGAAAAGCCCCCTTCCGTGAAAATTATTTCCCAGAAAACAAAGAAAAAAATCCTGGGTATGGCCTTGTCAACAGTGTAACATTTACCCTAGAATATTCAAAACCCAGAATTTTCCCTCCCCAAGGAACATTCAACTCATAGAAAACTATCCCAAGAACAGCCCCTCCCCCCCCCAAAAAAAAAAATGTGCATACTTCCCAATAACAAATAATACATGTAAACAATGGACGAATTTCATAGCTTACAGGCCTCTCCCTTCATAACTTACATAACTTACAATGGGGGGTCATTTTATAGCTAAAGACATCAAGGCCGTTTTTTTAGGTGGGGGGGGGGTACACGAAAAAGCCTCAAAAAACGCATACAAAATTTGTTTTAATCCATTTTTGTTATGTTTTTACGAGTCAAACAAACAGTGCGGGGGAGAGGGGTTCAAACTCCCGTACCCCCCCCCCTGGGTACGGCCTTGAGAGACATAGTTGTTTGATCTTTCAACTATACCGAACAAAAAGGCTATCTCAAAATTTGGATCAGATAAGTTGGGGGGAAATGAGCGTGGGAGGGGGTCCAGCTGTTCTCTAGTCTTTTTGGTCACTTAAAAAGGGCACAAGAAATTTTAATATCCATTCGAATGAGCCCTTCTAGGTCCATTTGGTCAATACAATCACTCCTGGGAAAGAACAGCAGATAAACAAGCCTCCGTGATTCAAACACCAGCCACCATTTTAAAGTGGGGTAAAAATACTCCGTTTTTGGTTAGCTTTCATTTTTTGTTTTGCTGTGAGCCAATTTCTAATTTCTGACTCATATTGTCTGTAAACAAGGTCACCTTAGTCATAAATTGGACCTGGAAAGGGTTCTGTGTATATAAAGCTGTAGTGCTCTGATGAGCTAAGCATTCATATTAGTAGGCTACCAGAGAATTAAGACAAAAGTAGTGCGATTTGAAAAAAATGGGTCTTTCTTGAATTTTCCTCTTCTATTGTAATTAAACCTATCTCATTAAAAAAAATAATTGAAACCAAGTACTTAGCATGCATATGATATGTTATGATTGGCTATAGTTTGTTTTGTTTTTGGCTAAAACAAAACACGCGGAAAAAAACCTCTGGATAATTGCCCTGGAAAATCTCTAAATGACAAATTTGGCAAAAAGAATGTAAGACAATTAAAAAGATTTTCGTAGAGTAATTCTTTCAAATCCCCCAGTCAGGGCCGTATCTGGAGGGGGGGGGGGGGCACCCGGTTTGACCCCCCCCCCCCCCAAATATGTTTGTCTGACTCGTAAAAACGTAACAAAATGCATATAAACAAGTTTTGTGTGCGTTTTTTGAGGGTTTTTCGTGTAAAACCCACCCCGAAATTTTTTTTTTAGTAAAAACCCCTCCGAAAAAAAATCCTGGGTACGGCCTTGCCCCCAGTGTCCCAGAACACCCCCCCCCCCAAAAAAAATGTACAGACTTCCCAGTAACAAATACTACATGTAGACAATAGACGAATTTCATAACTTATAGGCCTCTCCCCACGGACTGTGGGGGGTCATTTTACAGCTGAAGACATAGTTGTTTTATCTTTCATCTATACTGAACAAAATGGTTATCTCAAAATTTTGGTCAGATAACTTTGGGGGAACATGAGCGTTGGAGAGGGTCCAGTTGCTCTCCAATCTTTTTGGTCACTTAAAAAGGGCACTAGAACTTTTAATATCGGTTCGAATGAGCCCTCTCCCAATATTCCGGGACCACTTGGTCGATACGATCACTCCTGGGAAAAAACAACAAATAAACACGCCTTCGTGATCTTTCTTCTGGCAAAAAATACAAAATTCTACATTTTTGCATAGAAGAGCTTGAAACTTCTATATTAGGGTTCTTTGATATGCTGAATCTGATTGGTGATTGGGTAAGATTCAACCCCGAAGTTGATGGAACAGGAATAGGATCTGGGGTCGAAACGAAGGGGGGTGAAGTTGAGATTGAATTTTCATTTTCTAGAGAAATAGAGGATCCCTTTGACCGCATTTTATAAAGTTGATACTGTCTGCAAGAAATGAACAGAGCCCAGTTACATGAAACGCATTTTTGCAAGTACTTTCTCTAGTTATTTTTTAAATTATCCTTGGTAGATGAGCCGCGAAATTAGTTTTTTTTTCATTTCTCTTGGACGGTCACTAACTCTTTCCAATAGTGCAACCCCAGTCTCGTCACAAATACCAGCCTTATATTCACAAATATGGTGTTTCCATGCCCCTTTCAAGGGGCCAAAAATACCAACGTCAGCTGGTTGTTAATATATGGGTCGCATTCGGAAAGAAGCACGGCAGTTCAATTTTATTCTCTAAACAGAATCTGGACAATTCATGATTTATATGGTACCTGTGTCCATCAAAAGTTAAGAGGAGTTCGTCATTGTTTAGGCCCTTTTCTATTAACCATGGCACAGATATATCTCAGATATACCGAGTATATCCGTAGTAAGGCTGGGGCCTGTATCCAACCCGAGTTGGTAAAATCTACTGTCAACTCTTGCGGTACAGACTTTGCTAAAGCAGGGTGTCTAGTTTTGCCTTTAAAAAGAATGAGTGGTCGTGGATACTCCCCTTTTGCATTAAAACAATGGAGGAGTGTGACCCCACTTTTTTCGTTATTTGCCTGAAAGTAGACAACGTGGCTACTTTTTTTAGCAAGTACTCTGGTTTTTTTGGTAGAATTTGGGTTTAAGTATAACATGGTTGCGTCTAAGTTAAACCACCGACGCGGGTTATCAAATACTTCTCGAGAACGCACACCTTCCAATTGCCATGTGGTATTTGCATGCCGATTCCTTAAAATTTGACTCGATGACAGTTGTAGCACGAGCAGGAATCATTTCGACAGCTCTTTTGGAAATAGTCTGGCTGTGCCTTTTCTTGAACCACCAAGCCCACGTTCCGCTTGGGATTCCGCAATTCGAAAATGTGGGTGATACATCATTACCAGCCATACTTGCAATCCGAACGGCAGTCTTCCGTAAGTTTAGTGTAGTTATTGGGAACCTCCTTACCTGGCTTGAATGAATGAAGTTTATAAGAGCTACTTCGATTTCTGCTCCCAGTGCTGGATGAGGCCCTGTGTTTTGAGCCTCCCGGGGTGCCAGGCGATACGCATCGTATAATGTTGATTTGGGGATACTATATTTGTTTGATGTTGCTTTAATGGTTTGGCCTTGGCGTATCTCCGCCATAGCTTGCTCCTTTCACGAAGGATTCATACTGAAAAAAAAAGAAAAGAATAAATTTATGCTATAAAGACTAAACTGAAACGAAAAAGGACACTTTCTTTACGTGAAATAAATAAATTATGTACAGTAAAGGTGAATTTACGCTAATTTATATACTATTTTACAGTAGCATAATGGGAAGACATTCAGAGTGTCAGAAAGAAGCGTGTCCATAACATACTCTCAATTGAGCCAAAGATTCTTTTGTATGGATGGGAAAGGTTAGTAAGATTTTTTACCTTTGGGTGGGGTTTTAAGATTTTTCGACCCATTAATTAATTGGCGTAGTGTTTTCTGGACACCCTTCTCCAGCTCTACAAATAAATTTTGCACTACAGTGTTTACCCTTTAGTTTATAATGCAGGGTTTTTAAAAAGCCTGCAATGGGAACGAGAAAACTGCTTATTATATTCGAGTGATTTTTTTTCCACATCACGGACCGCTAAAATCTCAGTTTGAAAAAATGGTTTGTTTTCTGTTTACGAAGCGTTAGTTTAATAAACAATGTTGTCGACCGGAAACAATTTAGCTACCGAGGCTGTGTTACTTGTGAATGGAAGTGGCCTAAACATTGATTTTTGGTCAGACACGTGTCTAGACATGGAATTTTAGCTAGATACGCATGTTAACGCCATTTGATAGTAACCAAAGCTCTAATAAAAATAAGTTTTGATTGAAATATATACATAAAAGATCTAGTTTTATGTCAATGCTAATATATAAAAGTAATTAAATTTAAGGTTACATGTCGAAAATAATGATCCTCATAAAATTTGCTTTATTTGCTGTAAAAGGGAAAATAACACTAACTACATAAGATTAATGAAAAAAAAAAACACATCACATTCAGCAAATCAGAGAACCTTGATTGGGGAATTTCAGGTTTTCATGTACCATAATACTGAATTTTGCATTATTTTTATTGCCTTTTTCATAAGAAAATTTATAAGAGTATGTATTCGTTTTTATTTTTATCCCAGAGCCTATCGCAATAAACCACTGGTCTTAGAAAATTAAGAAAAGGTTCATCTGAATAGAAAACAAAAGTTCTAGCGTCCTTCTAAGTATGCCTAGCTTAGGCAAAAAGATTGCGCCTCAGTAAAGTGGCGTTTTCTGTCTTTTTGTGGCACCGAACTACACTTTTGTCCCAAAAAGGGAAAAGGTGATACCGATTGAAAATTCTGAGGAAGCCAATAGATTTAAAATGATTACCATATCATGTAATAAGATTTATTGTTTCCGGTTACATATTTACTTAGCATATAAACTTAGCCCATATAACTTATAAACTTATGTAGCTATGAACTTAGACCGATGAATCAAATAGGCCTAGTCCAGTCAACAATTATTCAAGATTAAACACTTGATATTATTTGTTTATTAATATACTAATAAACTTACTGAGAGAATTGCGTGTCTTACACGGAACAGTACCGGGTCTTTAAAGTTTCAATCTCACTCTTTAATTTAAAAAAAAGGGAATAGATAGATTTATCAGACATCCTAACAACAAGCGTATTTTTGCGAAGGTCGTGAGCAAAGGCAATTTAAGGTCAATATAGTAAACAGACTAGGGGCAGAGGAACGCTCAATGGAAGCAAGAGCAAATTTGCAATGACAAAAGACTTGAGTTGACGACTTAGAGAAGCTGGGGGAGTAAGCCAGATGGTGCGCTAACAAGCGTATATAAAGGTACATTTTCCAGGGTAGATGGCAAAAGCTATCAACCAAATGAAGGGGAGGCGACAACGTCAATCATCATTTACAAAAAATGCTAGGCACATGTGACCTGGCGGTCTGTACTTGGCATTGCGTTACCCCGTGGCCCTTATCTGCGCAGGGGCATTAATTCCGTTTTTTTTCCACCCGTACAAAATTGTTCATTTTTCATTTTTTTTTTTTTTTTTTTTGCCTTTATTTTATTAGGGGGGAGGGTGCTGTATTTTATTTTTACCGGGGTACCACGAAAGCTAGTGACGGTCGTTTTTGGTGTATGCACAATAGACAGATGTGACCTGTGCGTCCGCACAGGTCTTTGTACCACCACGGGCCCCGTATTTAAGCAGGGCCATTAATTTGTGAAAATGTCGTCACTAAAAACCTCAATAACATGTATTTGAGTAAAGAGCTATAAATTAGTTTCGAACCCCTGATACTCCCTATTATTTGGCTCCCTCTTTATGCCAATAAGACTGACATAGAACTGCCAATAAGAACAACTAGTTGTTCTGCAATCTGATTGAAGCAAATAAAAGACAAAATAACTTAAGTTATATCTAGATATAATTAATTATCTTACCTCAGACAAGTTGTCTGTCTCCTGAACTTCAAGGACTTGTCTCTCTCCTTGCTCTGCCTGGAGTCTTGTCTTGCTCCTCAAAGGTCAAAGAAAAGGTTAATTTTCAAAAAGACAAAACTTTAAATTTCTACTCCTCGAGTGTATAAAAATTGAGATAAAAAACTAATCTTGAAGAAAACAAAGATTTCAATCAATCGAGTAGTGTATTTCTTCATTGGTACTTTCTTTCTTCACTGGTTGATAATCTTCACTGGTAATTTTGAGAATTTTTATTACAATGGTTTGTTTCGCGGTCATAGGTTGATTTGTAGATCGGTAACCGCCGTCCCCGGGTTAACATTTCTTCTATGAGCTTACAGGGTGAAAATGAACAAATCTGTGTTTGTTGCTGGCGGTTTAAATAGACATTTGAAAATGAAGAAGAACTGAGATTTTTGATTTGAAACCTAATTAATGCTCTAGAAACTTTTTGCTGCGTGTTCACATTTTTTTCAGGTCCAACAATTGTTCAGGGGTCCTTCAAATTGGAAAATTCGGCCTAATCTACAGCATTGTAGGGGACAAAAGCTTAAAAAGCCCTGATTCGGGCATTTAAAGATTTTTTGTGGGTTTTCTTATATTTTTTTCGTATTTAGCCGGCAGTGTTCTATTGAATAGTAATAACTTCAATATCCTTTTTGCAATCATAATGTACATTAAATGCCGAAGAAATTTTCAAACAAACACAGCCTATCTTATCCATGTTAGCCAAAACTTGCCGAAAGATAAAATTTGATAATCTTCTAGTCCTTTAATTATCCAAAATAGAAATGCAATTGATTAGCTACAAGTTAGCTTATATTAAGTAATAATATAATTATAATATTATTATTATAATATTATAATTATATTTGAATTATAATATTATTGCATTGAAAAGCTTAAATTATAATTTTTCGTCCTAACAAATCTCACTACGACTATTCCAGGACTATATGTCCCAGATATTTTAGACCCTTTTTCAAACAATCCTGACTAAATTTGTTCAGTTGGGGGAGGGGCAATGCTCAATACTTACGGTGTAAATTGAAGGAATAATGTGTTTTCCTTTTCAATACCCCGATCAGGATGCACCTACCTTTAACAAGATTCTATGTAAAAAGTTAAAAACTTTTTCATTGGAGGGAGGGGGTGCTTACTACATGTGCAACGAATTTTCCACCCATTCTCTACACAATGGGCTACTCTAAGGACCCGTCTTCATTCTAACCCTTCTCAAATATCTTATTCATTCCCCAACCAAGATGAAATTACCTGTACAAGAAATTGCCCACGTAATACCCTCCCTAGGTAGCACAGCTTTAAAACATACCTCCTCTCTCCGTGCCTCTTTTACCCTAGAATATCAACCAAGAAAGTCAGATGTTCTCATCTGACATCCAGAATTTTGAATTTCCTGATCAACTAAAATAGAACATACCTGTTGATATACCTCTCCTACTCACTAACCCGTACCAAGTCCTCTATTCCGTTTACTCGCCATTCTGCACGAATCCAAAATTGCCTTAATCTGCCCCATCCACAAAAAATTCTTCTGCCTACCAAAGACTCTACCAATGCTTTCCTTACTAACAAGCATAGCTCATATTAAATATATAACCTACCCTAGGTACCTTCCTTCCCTCAACCCCAAAAAACAGACGTTTAAATATTGTAAACTCAATCAAAAACCATGCTTTGCCATCAATTTATCCAGCAAATTCCCGTTTGTTTGTTTTAGTGTCTGGTTTCCTTGTACAGTCTCCAGCGCTGGTTTAGTTATAATGTACAAGCAGGCATGTACGCAGGAATTTGTTTCGGGAGGGGGCTCAAATCCCTCAAACACATTGTTCTGTGAAAAAACTCAGAAAATTATGGTAAAATGAAAAAAATCGTGAGATTTCGAGGGGGCCCGGGCTCGGAGGCCCCCTCCCCTGCGTATGTCCCTGTGTACAAGTACCGTTTAAATATTGTAAACGCAATGAGAAATCACGCTTTGCAATCAATTTAGATGGGAAATACCCATTTGACGGGTTTCCATGTCTGGTTTCCTTGTACAGTCTATAGCGCTGGTTTAGTTATAATGCATAAGTACCAAATAAACTCATCCACAACGGGTAAATTTTCCACTCCAAACCTGAACTTCTCTCCCCCCCCCGCCCATTTTATATATATATATATATATATATATATATATATATATATATATATATATATATATATATATATATATATATATATATATATATATATATATATATATATATATATATATATATATATATATATATATATATATATATATATATATATATATATATATATATCTACCGGTGTTTTCAACTTCCCTCCCTAAGAAAATTCATTAAACTACATAATTAATTTTAATTTGTGGATGCACACTTTAGCGCTACAGTAATCAGATAAGAACCAAAACTTGGTTCTTATCTGATTAGTTCTATCTTCCGGTTCATTAAACTTGTCAGCTTAACACCATAAACTGTCATCAATGTCCAGTTACAACTGAAAAGCTTATAATCAACTCGTTATTTTAATTTTCAGTGCAAGCGCCTTGGCTAATTGGCTTAAAGTGTATAAAGATGTGTCCACGTGTATAAAAAAAACTCGAATTTGTTTATTTTAGTTTTACTACCATTCAAGGATGTATCCAGGATTCTGTTGGGGGAGGGGGGATGCAATAAGAACACTGTAAGAACATATCAAAAATTCAAAACTGAATTTATGCATCTTTAATATGTCTTTCTGTGCCAGAGAAACATTTTTTTGTTTTAATTTTTTTTTTGGGGGGGGAGGTTCAATCCTCTAATCCTGCTTCCTGGAAACGGTCTTGATATCATTAATATATTTTTTAATGTTAATACTAAAATGACCAATAATGTTCAAAAAAACTCAGAGATCCAACCTAACATTTTATTGGGGACAAATGAATACAATTTAGATATGGCCTATACAACCAGTCTTATCAAACAGTTTATAGTGACGAACTGTAAGTAAGGAGCTAACCAGCTGAATACTAACCGAAACTTTAAAAACGGAATTTTGATACCAATAGATATATAAAACAAAATTGGATTTTTATGTTGATTTCAAATATATAAGTAATTAAATTTAGTTTTACCCATCAAAGGTTAGGAGCCTGAGAAATTTTGCCTTGTTTAAAAAAAAAGGTGGAAGCCCCTTAAAAGTCATAGAATAATAATGAAAATTACACCATTAGATTCAGCATATCAAAGAACCCTACTATAGAATTTTCAAGATCCTCTATGCAAAAATGTAGAATTTTGTATTTTTTTACAGAATAAAGATCACGGAGGCGTGTTTATTTGTTGTTTTTTCCCAGGAGTGATAGCATCGACCAAGTGGTCCTGGGATATCGGGAGAGGGCTCATTCGAACGGATATTAAAAGTTCTAGTGCCCTTTTCAAGGGACCAAAAAGATTGGAGAGCAACTGGACCCCTCCCACGCTCATTTCCCCCCAAAGTAATCTGAACGAAATTTTGAGATAACCATTTTGTTCAGTATAGTTGAAAGATAAAACAACTATGTCTTTAGCTGTAAAATGACCCCCCACAGTCCGCGGGGAGAGGCCTATAAGCTATGAAATTTGTCTATTGTCTACATGTAGTATTTGTTATTGGGAAGTATGTACAATTTTTTAGGGGGGGGGGGGGTTGGGGGACACTGGGGGCAAGGCCATACCCAGGATTTTTTTTGGAGGGGTTTTTACACAAAAAAAATTTTGGGGTGGGTTTTACACAAAAAACCTCAAAAAACGGATACAAAATTTGTTTATATGCATTTTGTTACGTTTTTACGAGTCAGACAAACATTTCGGGGGGGGGGGGGTCAATCCGGATGACCCCCCCCCTCCAGATACGGCCCTGACTGGGGGATTTGAAAGAATTACTATACGAAATTCTTTTTAATTGTCTTACATTCTTTTTGCCAAATTTTTCATGTAGAGATGTTCCAGGGCAATTATCCAGAGGTTTTTTTTCCGCGTTTTTTGTTTTAGCCAAAAACAAAACAAACTATAGCCAATCATAACATATCATAGGCATGCTACATACTTGAAGTTTCAATTATTATTTTTTTAATGAGATAGGTTTAATTACAATAGAATAGTAAAATTCAAGAAAGACCCATTTTTTTCAAATCAAACTACTTTTGTCTTAATTCTCTGGTACTAATATGAATGCTTAGCTCATCAGAGCACTACAGCCTTATATACACAGAACCCTTTCCAGGTCCAATTTATGACTAAGGTGACCTTGTTTACTGACGACAAGAGTCACAAATTAGATATTAGTTCACAGCAAAACAAAAAATTAAAGCTAACCAAAAATAGAGTATTTTTACCCCACTTCAAAATAGTGGCTGGTGTTTGAATCACGGAGGCTTGTACATTTGCTCTTCTTTCCCAGGAGTAATCGTATTGACCAAATGGACCTAGAAGGGCTCATTCGAATGGATATTGAAATTTCTTGTGCCCTTTTTAAGTGACCAAAAAGACTAGAGAACAACTGGACACCCTCCCCCGCTCATGTTCCCCTCACATTATCTGATCACAATTGTGAGATAGTCTTTTTGTTCATTATAGTTGAAAAATCAAACAACTATTTCTCTCAAGGCCGTACCCAGAGGGGGGGTACGGGAGTTTGAACCCCTCTCCCCCGCACTGTTTGTTTGACTCGTAAAAACATAACAAAAATGGATTAAAACAAATTTTGTATGCGTTTTGGAGGGTTTTTTGTGTAACCCCCCCCCCCCAAAAAAAACGGCCTTGATGTCTTTAGCTGTAAAATGACCCCCCATTTTAAGTTATTTAAGTTATGAAGGGAGAGGCCTGTAATTTATGAAATTAGTCCATTGTTTACATGTAGTATTTGTTATTGGGAAGTATGCACATTTATTTTGGGGGGGGGGCTGTTCTTGGGATAATTTTCTATGAGTAGAATGTTCCTTGGGGAGCTCAAAGAGTTCTAGGCGTCCCCTCCCCCTCAATCGCGGAAAATCCCCCACACATGTACAATTCAGCAGTCGAAGAGGAAGTATGACAAAAAATGTTTTTACACTTTTATTAGTGTTTTTTTTTCGTGTATTTGAAGGTTGAGTTAGCAGAGCGGGGTAAGATAAAGGTTAAAGAAAAAAAATTTGATAATATGAAATGAGTGGCAACTTCAGAAGGGTTGCCCTATGGTGAAAACGCACAGAGATAACAGGTCGAGATGAGAATAAGAAGTACAGGTAGAGCACGAGTATGACTCGCAGTAAGAGATACTCAATGAGAAAGGGTACTCGTAAGACTAAGTAAGAAGTTCAAGTTACTTCCCGTGGTCTTGGCGTGTGACCGACATCTTTAGTACAGGATACCAGTTCTTTCCTTGTGAATGAAAGGTTCCTTCATTTAAGTACCTCGGTAATACAGTGACCCAAGAGGGAAATTGTGATAGAGAAGTCTTACTACGCATAGCGTATGCAGGTGGAGCATTTTCTCAGCTGAATAATATTTGGAGATGTAGAAACTACTCACAGAAGTTGAAATTGCGATTGTTTAGCAGTAATGTACTCTCTGCAATTTTATATGAATGCGAGTCCTGGAGCTTTTCAAAGAATGCCGAGGAGACTACACGGCTTCGAGAACAATGGCCTACGAAAATTTCATGCGATACACTGGACTAACAGTGTAATGAATGCCCAGATAAGGGCATATACCGAACAAACACTGGTGACCGACGAGATCTGAATGAGAAGATGGAAGTACTGGGGGCATATTACCCGCATGAGCAAAGGACGCCTCCCACACGATGAATGGTGTTGGAAAAGACCCCACCCGGTATTCGAAGGATTGGAAGACAACGCAGCACACTTGGTCGGTCCCTGGAGAAAGAGCCGACGAGTCTCCGAACCCCACTAAATGAACTTTGGTTTTTAGCCCAAGATGGGCTAAGTTAGAGGTAAACCGTCACTGCCCTATGCGCCCCCATGCGTGGAAGGATCTAAGTCTAAGTAAGTAAGAACAGGAACACGTCCACTAAGCGCATATAAGAAGGATTTCTCGTCTGAAGTACCATTAAGGATGTCTTTTAAATTTAACTTCAATATCATAGAGTCAAACTCCAAGTCAGAATTAAGAAAATTTAATTTGGACAGAACCATATATTATGCCTATACTTTAAATTTAGCAAAATTATATCCCAAAATCCTTTCTTTTCTTCATTCTTTTTACTTGTGCTACTTCACCTTTGACAGCTCAATTTTACATGTGGTGGAATCTTCCGGGGGTAGTTGTCTGCGGAGGGAAGGGGCAAGGGCGAATTTCCCGCGTTGAGGGGGGGGATAGATTCAGACATTAGCTCAAAGATATACATAGATGCAATATTTCAAAAGTGCCGTGGACATACCTAAGGGGTAGAAGCAGGTAATACAGGGTTGCCAGAGGTTCAAGTGGTGAAAAAAGGGACTTAGGGACCTCTTTTTAGTCGAAAAGGGACCTCTCTAGGGACCATTCTGGACACAAAATGGACCCCAAAACTCAGTTTTCAGAAAGCTTTTGTAGGAAAAAGCACTGACACAACAGCAAATGACCCTTGACTAAGAAAAAAAATGTGAATAATCATTTGCAGACATCTCTCCATTATCAGAGGCCAAGTGATAATTAAGAAAGAGACCACCTGAGAATCCTCATGTCATGGGAGGAGCTTTTTCCTTCTTTTTTCTGAGCAATTTAGTTTTGAATACAAATAATCAGATGCGAAAATATGATGAAAGAGATAAGGGTACGTCTTTCTTTTCAATGCCTTTTTTGAGCTGGTTATGAGCTTTCTTCTGTAACTAGTCTGCAGCCTGTTCCTTGGTACCAAACGCTTCTTTTTTTTTCTTTAGAGTCTCTATTGTCTATCTTTTCAAAGAGGTTTTAGCAAGCTTTCTCAGTTTTTTCTTTCAAGGCTTTTCCCTGCTGTAGGTACAAATCATAGCCCTTTCTAGCGGATTTGGTTAGTTTTATCAAGTCTTCAGAGACAGCAACATTTTGCCCACGTCTTCCAAATCTGCCCCACCTATGTACCACAAACAGTTTTGCATTCAAAGTTCGTTCAGTCATCAAACCTTTTTTTTCACTGAGAACCCTCCCAGAAAGCGAGAAACCCTGCTCCATCCTGGCTGACCGGTGTGAAATGGTCAAAGCATTTTTTACGACTTCAGACAAGTTTGGATATTTCCCTATCTGAAACACGTTGTTCCAATTGTCGTCGATCCTTCCTGGCTCGAATGGAAGTCCAGATAACTGGACTAGCTTAAACTCGTTAATTACCATGTCTTTTTGCGTCGCGATGGGTAACTTCCTGGCAACATATAATAAACTGTGAGCAGAAACTGGCTTTGAAACTTCATGCAGAAAAGTTAACGCTTTCAACAACTGTTTTCTGCTGCCTTCTTTAAGGGTCATCTTCCAGAAAAAGGACCCAAGAGCTTTAGTTAAAAAAATTAGCAAACTTAGTTTGCCCGAAGGAAAAGTTTTTGACCATTGTATCTTGGAAACATTTTTCCATATTTATCTGCTTTTCCATCTACGGATTTCCCAGAATAGTCAGACTCAATCATCTTCAGGGCGCATGTAATTTCTTTAATTGTTTTTTCATCCCGCACTATGCAAACACCCAGGTGAATGGGCAGTTTTGCCTGTTCACCGCTCTCCATGGAAAATACTGCCGAAAGATGAGGCTGACTTCGGCATTATCTTTATGGCAAAATTTTTCGTATGTTCATGAGTCCTGACGTGCTGCAGTAAAGCATATGATCTCTTATGGTAGACAAGCAATGCATTGCAGATCGAACAGTAGAAAAAGAACAGATCTCCCGGATCGGCTCTACACCTCTCTTTCATTTAGTGTCCTGTTGCATCTTTCTCTTCCAGCCAAGTCTCCCAGAATTTGCACTTTCCATTCTAATTCAAAATTAAACTTCAAACCCTAAACTTTAAAAAAAGAAAAGAAGTTAGTAGAAAAACATATAGGCTATTACCAGAAATGTATTCAAATAAAAAAGGGCGCTAGGAAGTAGTCTAATAGTTCAAGAAATGTATGTAAGCCAAAATTGCGTAAGAAACTTGGTTTTAACACCGCCTCCTTTGTATTTTGAAATTCAAGCCATTGTCTTATTTTTTCCCTTCTGTGTGCAACAAAGTGATACCCAGAAGTTTCCTACGTAATTAACAAAGCCAACCAAACCTTGCCGCCTCCTAGCCTATTGCCTCCAGAGACAAAGGGGGTCACTCTTTTTTGTTACTAGTCTGTCTTTCTATGTAACAACAAGTTTTGTCTTTCTTAGACAAGCAAAAAGAGGTTCCAAGAATCTCAATCCAAACAAAAATACAGAAAACCGTATTCTCACAGGTATTGGTAGCCTTCAGAATACAAAGCTTTAAACCAAAGCAAGAAAATGGACTTTAAGGACCTTTATCAATTTAAGGGACCAGAGCTTCACTCAATTTTAGGGGCTTTGTGGCAGCCCTGGTACGGCCCCCCCCCCCCTTCCCTGAAAAATACTTAAGAGTCAGAGTAAAGCTTAGTCAGTAGAGTAAACTTACGTCACTTAGAAAAGCTTCTAGCCACGCCCAGGAGTATTGAAGAGATCAGAATATGTTTCCGGGAGGTGGGTAAGATGTCCCAAAAATGCAGTTTTGCACCCGAAATTTCCAAGCTTGCCGAGAAGAGAGGTCCTTTAAATAGACCTTAAGGGTAGAAATCAGAATTATTTTACGGAATTCAGTATGATATACCAGAGACCCATGGAATTGTGCAGTTGACTATATTTTACACACACAAAGATGGATATTGACCATATAAGCTGGTAGTTCTGGATAAGGTTAGCAGTGAATTTTGGGAAGCCTTCTTATAAAAGAACTGTAAAAATTTAACCTATTTATTCCAAGTTTTTAAAAATTACAGAAATTAAAAAAAGAACTTTTGGAAACTTTAAAAACAACAATTTTATATGTGACTATTACTTGGCTGAGTAGATATTCCCTTATATCACAAACCTTCTTACCTTATAATCACAAATCACAACCTTGCAGCCTTCAAACCTTAAAATAACAAACTTTCTTTTTATTTTTCTTCTTGATAACTCATTCAGAGAAACTTCAGAGAAATCAGGAATTTCTCTGAGAGTCCCTTTCAGATCCTGACACACAGGGTAAACATCCCTCCCCTTCTCAAAAAAATACTAAAGATTCAGTGTAAAGCTTAGTCATGACAGAACAGGTTAAGTTTGACACACTAGGTAAAAATGCCACCTTTCTAATGCTTCGTATTTTTTAACGCCAAAATTTTGTATTGGTTTTGTGTTATTTTTATTATTACCATTAACGGGTAGTATAATGTTGCATTGGATTGTTTCCTTGTTGTCTGCAAATTGCTCCAAAGGTAAATATCCTTTCCTGATTAAAAGAAAAAAAGCATTGTACCTCTGATGCAGACGTTAGCACATGGGGTCTAACTCCATGATTCAATAAATTGTCAATCCCTCCTTGTTCCCGATCTAGCACCAGTATAACATCTTCGACTTCCAATCCGAGATCTCGAAGCAGCTAAAAAAAAATGAGATATGGGAACTTAACGATTACAGTCAATGATGGATGATATAAAAGATAGAACCCCCTCATAAAGTATTGATAGTTTGTTTCTCGTTGTTAGAATAGATTACAAGCTTGTGTATTGTTATAATTCAGCCAAACATCTTTCATGACATGAAATAATGACAATTTTAAGTGGCGTTTCAACACATAGGCCTAACTGTTTAATGCTAATACAAAAATCAGTTCTATCACCCAATATTAGAGAACTAAATAGAACAATGAAGCTATCACTTTCTTTGTCAAGGAAGTGTTACATTAGACCAGCATTGTTGGCTATAGTTGAAAAGAAACAGAATGTCTTGGTTCCCCAACGGTAAATATATTGTACTTAAATATATATAATAATAATAATAACAATTGATTTATGTCCTCTATACATAAATAATGTACATAGATGATTATATGAAATGAATTAAAAGAAAACTGAAAAATAAAGAATATACTTCTGACGAAAAGTACGACAACAGGTCGCAGAATACACACAACAGCTAAGGAATCTAGAATAAAGAGATTATGATAGATCATTAGCGCATAACACTAAAAACATTCCTAAAACATAACGTATAAACACTCATAAAACATAACGTATAAATAGCTGTTTTATTAAAGCAATGGTGAAAAAACTATTTTTCCATTAAACAAAACAATTAAGGGGAAATTTATTGTATTTTCTTAGACCATATAGGAAACCGGTCGTATTGTTGATCCATTTTAACATTATATCAAATATTCCGAATTTTCGAATAATATACCTATTTTTGAACCAAAGTGAAATTCCAAGAAAATATTTATAAAACCGAAAACAGTACACGTGGATAGGTTTTTTACCACTTTTACTTAAGAACTTCAAAAATGGAACAATGAAAAATACATGAGGTGCAAATATTGAATTATAAATTATAGCAAGTGTTTGTCTATCAAAACGACCTTTCACCCTGACTAGCAGGCCATAAGTTTGCCTAAGTAGAGACGATAACAGCAACTCCCGCGTAGCTTTAATTCTTGGGCCAAAAGTCAAACCAAGGTAATTAATAGACTCATTATTAAAGATATTAAGTGATCCCACCGTAATTGAGTGATGCTGGAAATCACTTTTATTGCCTGTCACTAGGAATTCTGTTTTAGTAGGTTCAATCTCTAATCCTATCTCCCGTAGATGTGAATGCAATATGTTAATTACATTCTGTATTGATATTAAAATGTCCGAAAATAACAAAATATCCTCAGCATATGACAAGTGGCTAATGTCGATACCGTCAATCACATACGGGGGTAGGTACTGCGTTATTAAATATGACGGGGCTAAGAACTGACCCTTGTTTTACTCCACGACGTAAAGAAATACGGTCTGAAAGTTGCCCTCCCAAAAAAATTCTCACAGATGAATTACCATACCATCCCCTCAAACACTAGCTTATAAATGGGTTCACTCCACTACGCAATAATGATAAAAAAGCGTGGTTATGCAACATACTATCAAACGCTTTAGAAATATCAACTCAGCACACAAATAGTTGTTTTTTAAATTTATGATGGTGTTCCAATATTTCTAGAAATATTGCGTGTGTATTTTAAACCCACTTCGAAAACCCAACTGATGGTCCCCCACATCACATTTTGTTGATAAATATGGGAGTAAAATATTTTCAAATAACTTACTAATAACAGAACAGTGTTATAGGTCTATACGATGAACAATATGAAGGATTCTTGTCCTTCTTGCTTATACAAACTACTCTACATTCTCCCATCAAAGAAGGGACATAATGCTGGATTACTATTACTTGATATAATAACGTAAGATGTTCTACTAGTTTTGTAGTACCATACAAAAGGTGCTCTGATAACAAGCCATCTGGACCTAGGGCCTTCCCACATTTTAGTGAGCTAATTTGAATCAAAACCGAAGATGGAGAAAAACAAACTAGGTTTTTGTATGGGTTCAACTGAGAAAAATGCTTATATAACGATTCACGATAACTCAATTCAGTTGATGGTGGGTTGGACGAAAATACTGAAGTAAAGTGTCCATACTATTGTTCCACCGCGATTTGGTCTGATAAATCAGCTGATTATTGCGTTAATCTATGAACCTCGTTATAAAGTAACGTTGGATTATTCCTAATTTTGGTTGATATATCTTTTACTTGTTGTTTCTTCCATGTTGCCACTAACTTTATATAATTCTTTTTTGTTGATTTAACGATCTGAAAAAAGGGGCCATTTCTCGATCGGTCACATTGATCCCATATATGATACTATAGCCTATATTTCTCTTTTGCTTAGCCCAACCCAGGTATAACAGACCATCCCTTTTTTGTGTATTTTTACGGACTCTAATAACAGGAACCGCAACGGAAGCCGCAAGTTTCATAGCATGAACTATTTCAGCATAATACACATCTAATTCTAACGAATGAAATTTTTTAGACTGCGATAGGAGGTGAAAAGGAATTCTAATTCTACTGAGAATATTATCTAATATGCATTCATATAAGTTTACGTCTATCCTATCCCATAGCTGTTTTTGAAACCATTTCGGACTACAACGTACATGACAAAAAACAATTAAAACAACAAAAACTTCAAGGTAAGAATGATCACTAATCAAATTTTCATCCGATACTTCGACAAGAGACTTTTTTAATGATTAAATATCTGAGATTATGAAGTCCAAATTTGCCACACTACCTGAATTATGAACTTAAATGTAATTTCTGCTATTCGGTGCCACAGTTAGATCGTTCAGAAGTGATGACAATAAGATCAGGGACCACGGTAAACTAGGAATAGTAAGGTCAGTGTTAAAATCACCACAAAGCAAAATGGCTTTACCAGACGCTCGTATTTTATGAGAAATTTTTGAGACACTTGCACATGCTTTAGCAAAACGTTCGTTAGATTGTTCGTTTCTGTAATTAGTAGGCATATAAACTGCAAGAATAACGGTATGCCCTAGATCAATCGCAGCAAAAGTATCATTGGTTTCAAGTAAAACACATTTAAGGCTCTTATTTACTCCAATCATAATGCCGCCAGAGGGACGACCTCCTGTGATTTTCGCAGGACGGATGAAGAACTCGTATTCACAAGAAACTTCCAACTGATTACTATTAACGCCACTTAACTGGTGCTCTACTATACACACTATTTCGAATGACTTGAATATTTCGGCTATAACTATTAACTTATCTCTTGCTCCATTTATGTTCTGATAATACAGGTTTACAATGTCAGGTTCGGTGCAAAACTCCATACCTGTGGGGGGAACGGGAAATCAGTATCAAGCTTGAGGGCTCGAAGCACCGACAGGCATACGGCTCTTCAACACGGCGCAGGAGAAGCTGTTGCTTCTATGATTTCCACCACAATTTGCGCATTTCACAGCAGAGGCTGAGCATGCATTATCACGGCTATTAACATGGGGCCCGGCACATTTACCACATTTAAGATCGTTCATACATTCCCGAGCAAAATGATCAAAGCCTTGGCATTTATAGCACTGGTTGGGTCGGTTCAGGGGAGTTGACACCCGGAAAAGCGAATAATCAATTTTGATGCCATGCTTTAGAGCGAAATCGAGATCTAGTTGAGACTTAAAGGACAACTGCACGGCCGAACTACCTCCAAAGTGCTTTTCATGTACAACAGAGTTAACTAGACCCGTAATATTTGATTCATCAAAGCCCTTGTCAATACTTATAATCCCTAGATGTTCCTTCTTTACGACCTTAGCACTGATGCGTGAACCGGGTGGTAGTGCACTTACCACCGACGAGGCAGAATCATTATCTTTCATAAGCACCAGTAGCCTATCTCTCCGTTGCTCAACATGTTCGACTTTGTCTAACCATCCTAAATTTAAAATAAACTCACGCTGCTTATCGGGGTTGGAAGACTGCATACTAGCAGGTAAATTACTAAAAATAACAGGAAGTGTAGCATTTTCTGGCTTAGGGAGGAACGACCACAAACGGTTTTGTTCATCAATATCTGTGCTAACAGACTCTTGTTTTTCAACGAGAAAATTTAACATTCGAACACAGTCATTTAATCTTGATGCCACAATAGTATTTTGTTCGCTCGGGAAAACCGGAACATCTGACGGGTCCATAATCGCAAATCGTGGAACAGGATCATCTTTCGAGATTGGGTCCGATAGCAATTCGTAAAAGTCGGCCATAAAAGCCAAACTCGGATGTGAGCCTCGGCCCCTCTCAAGAATATCCACTTTAAAAATATCACGACGGATTTCAATAGTCTCTTTAAATGCATCTTTTCCGAAAAATTTCGCTGCTAGTTTAACAACAACGTCCTTATCTGCCTTGTTAGTAATTTGTCTCTGTAGAAAATTAGAAAATGGACAAATATACACTAAGTCCATTTTACAGGGCACGAAAACTTACTTTCCCATAATCTAAATGATAATCAAAGATCATAGTCCGTATTCGATCAAGCCGTCGGTAAGTTATAGTACGGTACTTAGTTATCAGAAAATTTGTAATATTTCATAATTTTCTTACTTCCAACAGTTTCGCAAATTGTGCAATCCAATTAAATACAAAGTATAATCCAGCTTAGGTCCTCACAGTTCAAAGACTGAATGAATACTCACTGAATAATACATGTTAAATACAAAACTCAGATTGAAATTGTTTTATTTGAGATAGGATCGTGGAAATATTAAGCCATGAAATATTAATATTTAGTTTGCACTTTGTGCTTAATCAATAAACCATGTTTATTTCCCGCAAAGGCAATTAAGTGTATCTTAGTTTGATAATTATATTGCCAAACCAGTGGTTGGGCAGTCAAAGCAGAAGTGTCGAGACACGTCGGCAAAAATTCACTGATTTGTTTATTATTGCCACAAATCAATAAGCTTTCGCTTGTCATGCAAGTAGGTGTTTTCCCAACCCACATATTTAGTGTCTTTCCCAAGAATGATTGCGGATTTATTTTTCCCCACCGTGGGTCATCATGTCAAACGAGTGGTTTGGCAGTCAAAGCAGAAGTGTCGAGACACGTTGGCAAAAATACACTGATTTGTTTATTATTGCCACAATTCAAAAAGCTTTCACTTGTCGTGCAAGTAGGTGTTTTCCCACGCACATATTGAGTGTCTTTCCCAAGAATGATCGTGGATTTATTTTTCCCTACCGTGGGTCATCATGTCAAACCAGTAGTTTGGCAGTCAAAGCAGAAGTGTCGAGACACGTCAGCAAAAATACACTGATTTGTTTATTATTGCCAAAACTCAAAAAGCCTTCGCTTGTCGTGCAAGTAGGGTAAAGGCACCGATGATTCGACAGTTTTTGTAAAAAACCAGTTTTTCTACTCTAGAAGTCTTAATTTAAAGACTTTCGGTTTGAAAAGGGTTTTAGTATGTAGGAAAAACATCTAGGAATCTAACTGTTTGATGAGAAGTTTGAAGTTTTCTCTGAAAAGGGTACAAAACTCCAATTTTCCGAAATTAGAACATTTTCACCTACAAATTCGACACAACAAAAAAGTTACCTGTTTTCGACGCAAGTCGGAACCCAATTCGACACTCGTCTAAATACTTGGGGAATACTTGTGGGCGGAACCTGGTGTATTTGACACGCATATTCTTGTTTCCTTGTTTTTCTTCAACTTCATTTAATGTATAAAAGACTATGGAAAAAGTAGAGGTAATAAAACTAACAAAATTGTTTCAAGTATGTAGTATTTGGTATAACAAAATCGGTACAAAAAATTTTAATACACACTATTGAATACAAATAGTATTTAGTATAACAAATTTAGTATAACAAAATTGTTTCACTAGGATTTTGGAAGGGATAGGGTCTAGGAAGACGGGAGTGGATTTCAAGAAATTTAAGAAGTTTATTTGATTTAGTGGATTTTATTTTCATATGCAGATTCTTAGTTTCGTCCAAAACATAAGCCTACGTTTCATTTTGTGTAAGATTTTGTATTCAATATAATTTGTATTTTTTATTCGGATGAAGGATAAATATGGGTATAATCTAAAAAATCTGGGGGGGGGGGGGCAAAATCAGGTCTGGGGGGAGGGGGAAACGAGGTCTGGGGGGCAACTGCCCCCCCTGCCCCATAGCAACTTACGCCCCTGCATGGTATGAGGCAAAGGGGCAGTTCCTCAGATGATGGAAAAATCCAGTGTCTGTAAGTAAAACTTCAAAGTTTAAAAAAAAACCTTTTGTTTAAATGTTCTTTCATCTGAAATATTATTAGAAATAATAATCATCAAAATCTCTCGTTGCCCAGAAAGCACCCGTAAATTCGACAGCTATGATGCCTATGGTTTCGTCAGTGGATCCTGGAATTTCGACACCTATTATTTCTCATCTGTTTTACATGTTCAGTGAAGTTTCGCCAAAGTCACCTATATTTCGACAGGGCCTGTTGCTGTCTGTCCAAAATTTCGACAAGGTTACTACAAGATATTCGCCAAAGAAATAAATCCCTTGATAGAAGCCAATATTTACGCTTGAATGCGGCTGAAGGAACATTTTTAGTCCGCCTGGTATTCCACTACATTGAACTAGAATTTTCGACACTTGGAACCTAGTTTCGACAATACAATTTCTGTTGCCAGTTTCATTTAATTTTATCAAGAAAAAGCTAATGTGGCTACATTTCAGAGAAGATCAGATTTATCTCGACACATTGGGTCTTATCCCAACTTTTTCTTGCAACAAATAATCAAGTAATGACAGTTTGAACATTACATATCTGAAAAATTGTCGGGAGCTCCTTTCATGTCAAAAACAGGAAACTGACCGAATTGAATGTTCTTTTCTTATCTGGGTGTACCGGATATAGTGTCCACGTTTTGCACCGTCGAAATATAACGACGGCTCCAAGAGATGGCGCTCTAAGTCACGGTTAAGCAGAGCTATCCCGTTTTGAAGGAAAATTACGACAGTGGTTCCGAAATTGCACTGTCGAATCATCGGTGCCTTTACCCTAGGTGTTTTCCCACGCACATATTTAGTGTCTTTCCCAAGAATGATCGCGGATTTCTTTTCCCCACCGTGGGTCATCATGTCAAACCAGTGGTTTGGCAGTCAAAGCAGAAGTGTCGAGACACGTCTGCAAAAATACACTGATTTGTTTATTATTGCCACAACTCAAAAAGCTTTCGCTTGTCATGCAAGTAGGTGTTTTTCCAACGCACATATTTAGTGTCTTTCTCAAGAATGATCGCGGATTTATTTTTCCCCACCGTGGAAAATCAGGTCAAACCAGTGGTTTGACAGTCAAAGCAGAAGTGTCGAAATACGTCGGCAAAAATACACTGATTTGTTTATTATTGCCACTACTCAAAAAGCTTTCGCTTGTCGTGCAAGTAGCTGTTTTCCCACGCACATATTTAGTGTCTTTCCCAAGAATGATCGCGGATTTGTTTTCCCCACCGTGGGGCATCATGTCAAACCAGTGGTTTGGCAGTCAGAGCAGAAGTGTCGAGACACGTCGGCAAAATAAACTGATTTGTTTATTATTGCCACAACTCAAAAAGCTTTGACTTGTCGTGCAAGTAGGTGTTTTTACCACGCACATATCATATTTAGTGTCTTCCCAAGAATGATCGTGGATTATTTTTCCCCACCGTGGGTCATCATGTCAAACAAGTGGTTTGGCAGTTGAAGCAGAAGTCTCGAGACAGGTCGGCAAAATACACTGATTTGATTATTATTGCCACAACTCAAAAAGCTTTCGCTTGTCGTGCAAGTAGGTGTTTTTCCCACGCACATATCTAGTGTCTTTCCCAACAATGATCGCGGATTTATTTTTCCCCACGTGGGGCATCATGTCAAACCAGTGGTTTGACAGACAAAGCAGAAGTGTCGAGACACTTCGGCAAAATACACTGATTGGTTTATTATTACCACAATTCAAAAAGCTTTCACTTGTCGTGCAAGTAGGTGTTTTCCCACGCACATATTTAGAGTCTTTCCCAAGAATGATCGCGGATTTGTTTTTTCCCACCGTGGGACATCATGTCAAACCAGTGGTTTGGCAGTCAAAGAAGAAGTGTCGAGACACGTCGGCAAAATAAACTGATTTGTTTATTATTGCCACAACTCAAAAAGCTTTCACTTGTCGTGCAAGTAGGTGTTTTTACCACGCACATATCATATTTAGTGTCTTCCCAAGAATGATCGTGGATTATTTTTCCCCACCGTGGGTCATCATGTCAAACAAGTGGTTTGGCAGTCGAAGCAGAAGTCTCGAGACAGGTCGGCAAAATACACTGATTTGATTATTATTGCCACAACTCAAAAAGCTTTCGCTTGTCGTGCAAGTAGGTGTTTTTCCCACGTACATATCTAGTGTCTTTCCCAAGAATGATCGCGGATTTATTTTTCCCCACATGGGGCATCATGTCAAACCAGTGGTTTGACAGACAAAGCAGAAGTGTCGAGACACTTCGGCAAAATACACTGATTGGTTTATTATTACGACAATTCAAAAGGCTTTCACTTGTCGTGCAAGTAGGTGTTTTCCCACGCACATATTTAGTGTCTTTCCCAAAAATGATCGCGGATTTATTTTTCCCCAACGTGGGGCATCATGTCAAACTAGTGGTTTGACAGTCAAAGCAGAAGTGTCGAAATACGTCGGCAAAAATACACTGATTTGTTTGTTATTACCACAACTCAAAAAGCTTTCGCTTGTCGTGCAAGTAGGTGTTTTCCCACGCACATATTTAGTGTCTTTCCCAAGAATAATCACGGATTTACTTTTCCCCACCGTGGGTCGTCATGTTAAACCAGTGGTTTGACAGTCAAAGAAGAAGTATCAAGACGCATGCAAAAATACACTGATCTATTTATTATTACCACAGCTCAAAAGGCTTTCGCTTGTCGTGCATGTAGGTGTTTTTCCCACGCACATATCATATTTAGTGTCTTTCCCAAGAATGATCGTGGATTTATTTTTCCCAATTGTGGGTCATCATGTCAAACAAGTGGTTTGGCAGTAAAAGCAGAAGTGTCGAGACACATCGGCAAAAATACACTGATTTGTTTATTATTGCCGCAACTCAAAAGGCTTTCGCTTGTCGTGCAAGTAGGTGTTTTTCCCACGCACATATCTAGTGTCTTTCCCAAGAATGATCACGCATTTACCTTTCCCCACCAAGGGCCATCATGTCAAAACAGTGGTTTGACAGTCAAAGCAGAAGTATCGAGACGCAGGCAAAAATACACTGATTTGGTTATTATTGCCACAACTCAATAAGCTTTCGCTTGTAGTGCAAGTAAGTGTTTTTACCACGCATATATTTAGTGTATTTCCTAAGAATGATCGCGGATTTATTTTTCCCCACCGTGGGTCATCATGTCAAACCAGTGGTTTGGCAGTCAAAGCAGAAGTGTCGAGATACGTCGGCAAAAATACACTGATTTGTTTATTATTGCCACAACTAAAAAGCTTTCGCTTGCCATGCAAGTAGGTGTTTTTTCCCACACACATATCATATTTGGTGTCTTTCCAAATAATGATCGTGAATTTATTTTTCCCCACCGTGGGGCATCATGTCAAACCAGAGGTTTGACAGTCAAAGCAGAAGTGTCGAGATACGTCGGCAAAAATACACTGAGTTGTTTATTATTGTCACAACTTAAAAGCTTTCACTTGCCATGCAAGTAGGTGTTTTTTCCCACACACATATCATATTTGGTGTCTTTCCAAATAATGATCGTAGATTTATTTTTCCCCACCGTGGGTCATCATGTAAAACAAGTGATTTAGCGGTCAAAGCAGAAGGATCAAGACACGTCGGCAAAAATTGACTGATTTGTTTATTATTGCCACAACTAAAAAGCTTTCGCTTGCCCTGCAAGTAGGTGTTTTTTCCCACACACATATCATATATGGTGACATTCCAAATAATGATCGAGAATTTATTTTTCCCCACCGTGGGGCATCATGTCAAACCAGAGGTTTGACAGTCAAAGCAGAAGTGTCGAGATACGTCGGCAAAAATACACTGAGTTGTTTATTATTACCACAACTCAAAAAGCTTTCGCTTGTCGTGCAAGTAGGTGTTTTCCCACGCACATATTTACTGTCTTTCCCAAGAATAATCGCGGATTTACTTTTCCCCACCGTGGGTCATCATGTGAAACCAGTGGTTTGACAGTCAAAGCAGAAGTATAAAGACGCATGCAGAAATACATTGATCTTTTTATTATTAACACAGCTCCAAAGACTTTCGCTTGTCGTGCAAGTAGGTGTTTTTTCCAAAGCACATATCATATTTAGTGGCTTTCCCAAGAAGGATTGCGGATTTATTTTTCCCCACCGTGGGTGGGGGATAATGAGACATTCTACCTATTAGTATTTTTTTTTGTAAAGGTAGAGTTTTTCATTTCTTTCTTACTTTTTTTTATATTGTTATTTTGGGGGATGGGGGGTAAAAGTAAATTATATATCAGGAGAAATAGAGGTTGATGAAAATGGATTTGAAAAGTGTAATTTAAGGCCACGATGGAAGGGGTGCCCTAAGAGGGAAGGGCAGCCTGAGATATCGGATGAACCTAAAAGGTATATGAAAATTGAAATGTAGTATACCTCTATTTTTATAACCTGATATATTTTGGAATGCTCAATTTTATATAAATTTAATATTTTGAAATTTTTGAAGGTTTTTTATTAAGAAAAGAGTAGGTGACATTAAATAAATTATGAGATATTTTAAAAAAAAATTTGAAAGTCACCGAGAGGAGAGGAGGTGAAAAAAAAAAAAAGAAAAAAAGATATATATATATATATATATATATATATATATATATATATATATATATATATATATATATATATATTAAAAATATATATATATATATATTAATCAAAAAGGGAGCCATATATGTTATTTCCAGAGTGTATGTGCCTGAGTTTGCTTGTTTGCTGTTAATGGGATAAAGCTATTGCACTATTTTGAGGTTGTTTTCATATTGATTTGTACCATTTAATAGACAAATTTATAGTTAAGTTAAATTGATTGATATCCTCCAATCCCTAGAATAGGTCTTTCTCTTGGGACATCCTCACCAGCGCTTTCTTTTTTCTTAAGTTGACTGGGTCGTCATCTATAACGGCAATATCCCCTATATCATTAAGGTGCTGATTTTCTACTGGGAACAAGCAGAAGAGGGGAAGGAACCCCCGCAAGCGCCGTATTGTACCCACTGGTATTCAGTTACCCGAAAATTGCGGGGAAAAGGTGAGGGGGTACTTACACTTCCCTTGTTCCTGGGTGAGTTCAGTACCTGGACTTTGATTACTGGGTTGCGATTTGTCTGATAACGTGGAGGTGCGATGGCGACGCTTATACGAAGTGCTGTACTGAACTTTATGTATCGCTCGATGCAAACAGGAAACAAAATAGAGCAAATTGTTAAAAGATCAGTGAAGTTTTTCTCTCATACGGACATACTAAACGCGAAAGAAAAGTTGATCTCTATGGGGAGTGAACTGGGATATGATTACGTAGTCCGTAAAACTGCCAACGCCAACGATAATGTTACTGAAATGGCGAAGATATTGTCCCTTTGTACCAAAGACAAGAAATCCCTACCACAATTTGTCATTGTGGATCCCCAAGAAGTTCCCACATGTCCAGACGAAATCAGTGCTTGCATTCGGGTCAAAGTTAATGAAATGTGTCGTCGCGTAGATGTTGGATTAGACTCGATAGCTGGAAAAATCAAGCTAGCTACGGATACGTTCTCCGAACAATTAAGTAAAGTGTCTGAGCCTTCAAATTATATTACCCGAGTCGCGCTGATCTGGAAAATGCTATTGCCAATCCCCTTAAGATCTACCTTGAGCTATTCAGGGTTGATGAGTTCCGGTTCTTGCCCCGACGCTGCTTTAAATGTCACAGTGTTGGACATATCGCTGCCAACTGCAACCAACAAGAAAAGTGCTCACACTGTGGCGGCACTGTTCAGATGTCTTCAAGAGTTAGCCCGTGTAAAAAGCCCCGAATGCGTTTAAATTGTAGCTCAAAAAAGCACAATTGCCACCACGCCTCATGCCCACTTAGTCAAGCACAGCCGTCTATGCCTCCTGTATCTTAATGGGCTGCAAGGTGTACTTTTGGAATATGAGTGGTAAAGTGCTGGAAAAATTGCCATTTCTTAGTGATCTATCCACGAAATATGATCTTATTTGCCTCCAAGAACATTTTCTCACGGATGCCAGTGTCAACTTGCTAAAATTTTCTTCAGATCATCATTATATTATACAGCCAGCACGCAAATTTGGCAACCACGGATGTCCTTCAGGAGGGCTTGCTATAATCTCTAAATCTGGTCCCCTCCCCCCTGCATGTCTCCAGCAAAGTGAACACATCCAGCTTATTCAGTGTGGGGATTTCATTGTAGCTAATGTTTACTTGCCTACTAATTACAATAATATCGTTTCGGAGCAAAAGTTTGCTGTCGCTTGCAAGAAACTCGGAAACTCTATAAAGAAAGTACTAAGGGAGGGCTTACCATTAGTGATTTTGGGGGACTTTAACTGTAACATTGAAGACAGTAGCAACTCTCGTGCCCAAGTGCTTCTAAGTTCGCTTCCTAATGGATCCAAGCTAGCCACGAAAAACAAGCAATATTCTTTTATAAGTGTCTCTCAGTCTGTGTCTAACATCGATCACGCTGTTAGTTAAAATGTTGAGCTACCTACCGTACAGGTAGGACTTGACGGAGTGTACTCAGACCATCTGCCCCTGTCTGCGAAGATAGGTTGGATGATTCGTTGAATGTTTTTTCACATATATCACATTTGAAAGGTTTTTCTCCAGTATGAGTTCTTCGATGAGATGATAGGGACGTTTTTTGACCGAATGTTTTATCTCATATGTCGCATTTGAAAGGTTCTTCTCCAGTATGAATTCTTTCATGAGAAGATAGGGTCGATTTTAGTCCGAATGTTTTCTCACACATGTAGCATTTGAAATGTTTTTCTCCAGTATGAATTCTTCCATGATTAGATAGGGTGATTTTTTGGCCGAATGTTTTCTCACACATGTCACATTTGAAAGGTTTTTCTCCAGTATGAGTTCTTCGATGAGATGAAATTTGCGTTTTTTGTTGAATATTTTATCACAAATGTCGTATTTGAAAGGTTTTTCTCCAGTGTGATTTCTTCGATGAGAAGATAGGTTGGATGATTCGTTGAATGTTTTTTCACATATATCACATTCAAAAGGTTTTTCTCCAGTATGCGTTCTTTGATGACGAATTAGTTTGGAATTTGTAGAAAAACATTTCCTGCACATATCACATTCGAAAGGTTTCTTTCCAGTGTAGGTTCTTGGGGTATCTAAAACAGAAATAATGTTAAGTTCACTCAAAATAAATTACTTTTTATTTAATACTCAATTCTGGTTTTAACACTTTTACCCTTAATTTGTCACTATATATTTGGCTTTAATGAATCTTGCCTTTGGTGTCAAATTTAAAAGAGCAAATTTGAGGCATTATTCTTGTGATTCAATGAATCCTTTATTTATCTATTTTTTTAGATAAAGAGCAGAACAATCTCTTTTTGCAAATACAATCTCAATTTTACAACCTTAAGCTTGTAAAATAATTGAAATTCTTCAGCTTGCGGTTGTGCATGTGTCTACATAAATATGAATTTGTCTAAAAAGTGTCGCTACAGTATGACATCCAAGAACTGCATTAATTCAGTACTGACTAAGTGACTAAATTATTTGCAAACAGCATATTAATAAATATTGCTTATATCAACCATCATGGGAGGGCAATATTGCGTCTGATAAAAGAATGCTGCAATCCTTTGACTTTCAACAAATTATTCATTGATTAAAAACAAAATAAATATACTCCCACTATAGCTTTTTCATAAATAAACTACATTCCTTCATTCAGAAAATACCTATTTAATATATTTTTAAATAAGCCGATACACCCAGCTCCCGGAATGCCACTGATACGCAAAAATTTCGGTTTGGTAATCATGAATTTGTCCGACAATAAGCACTCAAACGCTTGAAATAAAATACTTTGCTATTAAAGCCATCAACATAATCTCATAACAATCGAACAATTTTATTCTGTAAAATTTGCACCCTTATAAAATTCGCATAAAAATTAATTGACCACAAAAACTTTGTCAGGGGTGGCCTAAACGATATACACAAGAAGCTCAAGATACTTCAAACATACCTTTGTCCTCATCACTTTGTGACTCCAGTTTAAGATGACAAGAATTAGGTTTGCAATCTGAAGATATGCCAGGAAAACTAGCCCAAAGAATGTCTTCGTGTTCCATTGATGATAAAGTAAAAATATGTTTATCGTCGTTTGAGGATTCATCTTTAGGTTATACGAAAGTTACAATAGAAATCACATAAAAATGCTTATAATAATTAAATTTGTTGCTTAAATAATGAAGTGTTACTTAAAAAGTTAAAAAAAAATCTGGTTAGAGAGAAAAACTAGTCGTTTCTGACTAGTCAGCCCTTAGGTGACTATGGTGTTTGGCACGAATGGTGACTTTTATTTTGGTTTATTTTATTTTATCTGAGAGGTTAGTTTAAGGGTGTTGAAATAGACAGGGATGATGTCGACTGAGGGCTCAATTAACTCGTTTGAGTTGAACAGGGTTGACTTTCTCCTTGGCCAAAGGGATTACGATTTTAAACTTAAGATTGATTAAACACTAAAGCTTTTTAGCCTATTTCTCACCCCCTCAAAACATCTTACCGTTCCAGAAAAATGATGTGATCTCCTTAGCCAAGGCAACAATACTTGACATTTTAAAGCCAATATAAGATTGCTCTGCTTTTCCCTCATTTCCTAGATGAAACAGGGCCTAAAAAAAAAAAAAATTTCATATGCATTAGGGTCAACTTTCCTAAGGAAACTTCGACTTTAATTCTTAGTCTCTTCAGAAGAGAAGTTTATTGACTCTTATATTGGTTCGGTTTTAAGGCGAATAATTTTTTCGACAATTATGGTCCCCTTGATTCTTGGATTTCCAAAAAAAAAGAAAAAAACTTCTAATCCCAGTTTTGAAGGGCCCGTTCCCCGAATTTATTATTTGGTGTACGAAGGCTCGTTTACCTCATATGACGGATCAGTTTTAAGGCGTACAAAGAAAACTAAAAGTTTTTAGCCTATTTCTCACCCCCCTCAAAACATCCTACAGTTCCATAGAAAATATGTGATCTCCTCAGCCCAGGCAACAATACTTGGATATTTTAAAACCAACATGCTACAAAACCTGCTTAAAACATACTACAACGTGCTTAAAACCTCTGCTTCCTACATAAAACAGTGTCTCAGAAAACAAATTGTCATAAGCATTAGGGTCAACTTTCCTCACGAAATTACAACTTTAAGTCTTAGTCTGTTCAGAAGAGAAGTTTATTGGCTTTCCTATTGATCAGGTTTTAAGGCAAATAATTTTTTCAACAATTATGGTTCCCTTGATTTTTGGGTTTTCCAAAAAAAAGAAAATTCTAATCCCAGTTTCAGTGGCCCGTTCCCCTAATTTATTATTTGGTATACGAGAGCTCGTTTACCTCATAAGACAGACAAGTTTTAAGGCGTACAAAGAAAAGATTAGGCTAAATTTGAGGGAAACGAATATACTATTTACTCTGGGTCATCTTAACCCAGGGACTTTAGGGTCAAAGTTTAGACTACACAATAAAATAGGATTATTGCCTTTTCTAGGGATTATTCCTGATTTTTTTTTCTGTACTAGGTTTCCAATTGGTCAGGGACTCACACATTTAAGTCTCAAACAAATTATCAAAATTTTAAGCCTTATTTTTTGGCTCTCTAGTACCCCTTTTCTTCATAATAAGCAGTTATTTTACCTTAGCTTAAGCAATGATCTTCAAATGTTTTAGATTTACTGGGGAAACTTTCTTTTGTAGTATTTAAGTTTCATTTTTAATGAACCTATACAAAAAAAAAAAAAAAAAAAAAAGTTTTGGACCCTGCACCACAAGGCGAAAATTTTGTGTAGATTAAGATCTCCCCAGCCCTAGGTCTTCGCATTAGTGTCCCTCACATTTGTGAGGGTTGCAAGTAATACATTTTGGAAAGCATATAAATAAAGCATAATGTGATATGTTTATCTTTTAGCAAGAGAATAAACCGAGAAAACCCTAGTTTTACAAATTATATTTAATCAAGGATAATTTTGGATACCAGGGATAGCCTACCGAAATCAAAAATATCTGGAAAATTAAGACAGTGCCTTTTGATTAAAACCACAAGACATCCTCCTTTGCGCAGTTAGATCCTACTGGTGATTAAATAAAAAAAAACAAGTTTTTTAAACTGAAAGTAAGGAGCGACAATAAAACTTAAAACGAACAGGAATTGTTCCGTATATGAAAGGGGTTGTCCCATCCTCAACGCCTCGCTCTTTACGCTAAAGTTTTTTATTGTTATAAAAAACAAAGTTGTGAGACAGAGTCAAACTTTAGCTTAAAGAGCGAGGCGTGTCGGTTACTTTTGAAGCGGGTCGCTCCTCATTTACAGTTCGTTATCGCGAACTGTTTATATCTGTTTTTATTATACAAAGTTTATCCATCTCTTCTGTTCTACTATGTCATGCCCATAAAAAATAATACCCATAATTTAATTTTAATTAATTAAATTAATTAAATAATGCCCATAATTTAATTTTAAATAATGCCCCTAATTAAATTAAATAATGCCCACAAAAAAATGCCCATAATTTCTGATTCGTTTTTTAAATAATGCTTGGAAATCCGGCGCCCCCTTCATAGAAATGTCCCTTACCCCAAAAAAACATCCTCCACGGAAAGATTCTCCAGAGTAACCCCCTCCTCTAGCCCCCCCCCCTCCAGAAAAAAATTCTTCCTGAAAATGTCTGTATACTTCCCAATAACCAATAAATAATGCTGGCAAGTTTGGCACCCCCTTCATGGCAATTTCCCTTCCCCCATGAAAACTTCCTTCATGGACAGATCCTCCAACATAACCCCCGGCCCACCCTTCCCTCCCCCAAACAGAAAAAAAACCACCTGAAAACTTCTGTAAACTTCCCAATAAACAATTCTATATGTTAACATTGGGTAAACTTCATAACTTTTAGCCCTCCCCCTGGGGACTTCGGGGGATTAAGTCATCCTAAAAGACATATTTATCATATTTTCGATCATGCTGAACAAAATGGCTATCTCAAAATTTTGATCGGGTGACTTTGGGAAAAAAATAAGCGTGGGAGGGGGCCTAGTTGCCATCCATTTTTTTTGGTCACTTAAAAAGGGCACTAGAACTTTTACTTTCCGTTCCAATGAGCCCTCCCACGATATTCTAGGACCACTGGGTCGATAGGATCACCCCTGGGGAAAAAAAAAAACAAAAAAAAACAAATAAACACGCATCCGTGATCTTTCTTCTGGCAGAAAATGCCAAATTCCACATTTTAGTAGATAGGTGCTTGAAACCTCTACAGTAGGGTTCTGTGATACGCTAAATATGATGTTGTCATTTTCATCAAGGTTCTATAACTTTTAGGGGGTCTTTCCCCCGTTTTTTGAAAATCAGCCAAATTTTCTCAGGCGCGTAACTTTTGATGGGTAGCACTAAACTTGATGAAAGTTATATATTTGAAATCAGCATTGAAATCTTATTCTTTTGATGTATCTATTGGTATCATAAACCCGTTTTCTAGAGCTTCGGTTACCATTGAGCCGGGTCACTCCTTAATTACAGTTCGTTACCACGAACTGTTTGATAGAAGTGTCACCAAAATTTTGAGTATTTGGCAACCTTCTTATCGCTAAATGCTCATTTGCCAGCAGGAAGGGTGTGCGAAAGCACAGGATGGCTCAAACCCCCCATTGCACTTCCTGGCCCTAGGGCCACGAAACGGAGATCAGCTCCTCCGGCTTGGACCTTGACGGTCTCGTGCCGTCTTACAATCTTCTTATGCATCATAAATTTCCTAATCAACATTCAAATAAACGGTTAACGTTAAAGATGGTTTATATGTTTTGTATTAAATATTTTATGATCACATACCATAGGCAAAGAACGACATAAAAAACTAAATTCTATTTTAACATTTTTCTTTTTGCAATTAATGCACGAACAAAGTATATGGCTTATTAGTTTCAAGGTTAAATACCAAAAGGAATTAACGCATAATTGTATCGGCTCAAACGCATAATAATAAGTTATACTTCCCAAAAAAGGGGTGGGGTCTTAATGAAAACTTTGCAATCAAAAGCAAAACATAAGAAAACCTTAAGGCAGTTATCTAATAAGATGATTTGTTATTTTTACAAAGAAAAAGTCCCAGGGACTAACAAACTGAAACTGAAGCCAAAGATAATTAAAATATTTAGAAACACCAGAAGAAAGATTTGTTTTTCTAAATTATATATTTATTGGATATTGGGTAATTATATTTTAAGCTGGACACCATGAACATCTTCGAACACCATATGTGTTATACTTACTAGTCAAGAGCAAGAGACAAAATAAGCTATACTTGATTTAAGTATACCAAATTAACATTTACTGGCCTCTGTTCTCCAGACGCTCTGGAAAAATAGACGTGAAAAATACTTTCTAATAAAGAATTTCATATATATGAAATAAAACTCTGTGTCATAAATACAACTTAAGTTGAAACCAAAGCTCACAAATATATTCTATGACTGCATAAATACGATTTCTCCAAGAGTCAACACAAAGCTTAGGGATAGGCTACCGAATTTCACTTTAAACTATGACCTTTCCTGGAGATATTGGTGTAGTGTGCTCCTGGGTTCAAAGTACAGAAACAAAACTGCTAACATTCTTACCTAATCAAAATATGTTTCAGACGTTCAGTAAAAAAAAACATAACAAAAATGTTCTCAGTGAATTCACTTACGTTAGTAGAAATGTTTTGTTTCTTTATAGTATAGGCTATAAGATAAAATTTCTGTTGTTAGTCAATTTAACAATAAAAAGCAGGCAGTCAAATAAACAAAACACAAAACACATTTTCTCTATTGCAAATAGAGAAAATGTGTTTGTCAACGAAAGCAGGACACGGAAACTTTTTACCAGCATGATGCCTTCGATAACTTTGACGTTAGCATACATAACTTTGAAATTACAAAGAGTCTAAGCATAATAAATCTTTGACAATAGATCTTTGACACTGGACATAACACCTTTACACATTGAGTTAAACAAGGGCTTTTCTCTCAGCAAGAGTTCTATGGTGGCAAATTAATTGGGAATTAAAAGTAAAACATTCCATAGATACATCACTCTTAAATGCGTGTTTTTTCCAGGGAGATATCTTCATTGACGAGAAAAATTGTAACTTGAAGTAAAACCTTTGTCAATTATTTCACTCTTGAAAGGATTTTCTCCCTCTATGAGTACTTTGATGAATATATAAACTAAAAAAAAACAGTAAAACATTTCTTACACATATCACGTTCGAAAGATTTCTCCCAGTATGCGTTCTTTGATGATCAAGTAAATTGGAATTTGTGGTAAAATATTTCCTGCATATACAACATTAGCAAGGTTACTTTCATGTATGATTTCTTTGATGAGAAGATACGTGGGATTTTTGATTGAATGTTTTATCGCAAATGTCGCATTTGAAAGGTTTTTCTCCAGTATGAACTCTTTGATGATAAGTTAGGGCGGATTTGTGGTGGAACATTTTATCACACATGTCACATTTGAAAGGTTTTTCTCCAGTGTGAACTCTTTGATGATCCCATAGGGTTGATTTTAGACCAAATTTTTTATAGCATATGTTGCATTGGAAAGGTTTTTCTACAGTATGAACTCTTTGATGATAAAATAGGGTGGATTTGTGGGAGAATGTTTTATCACATTTGGCACATTTGAAAGGTTTTTTTCCAGTATGCGTTCTTTGATGACGAATTAAACTGAAATTTGTAGCAAAACATTTCCTGCACATATCACATTCGAAACTTTTTTGTACAGTGTGGGTTCTTGGGTTATCTGCAAGGAGGAAAACTGAAATAATGTAAATCACTCAAAATAAATTACTATTTATTGGACACTCAATTCGGCTTTTTAACACTTTTAAACCTAATTAATCAATATATATTTTGTTTTCAAGGATTTTGCCTTGGTGATAGATTTGAAAGAGCCAATTTGAGAAATTATTCTTGTGATTCAACGAATCCTTGATTTTTTTTTCTCAATAGAGAGCAGAACAACCATTTTTTGCAAAAACATTCTTAAATTTAAAACCTTAAGCTTGTAATGAAATAGCAAGTCTTAAGCTTGAGGTGGCGCATGGGCTTAAGTAAATATGAGTATGTCTAAAAGTGTCGCTACAGTGTGATATCCAAGAACTGCATTGATTTAGTACTGAATACTGGCAATCTTAGCCCTAGTAGGTATCGGATGTGATAATGTTCTTCTGTTTACCACCATAAATGCGTTGAAGTATTTTTTTGTGAACAATAAAGACATTTCTTGTTATCGAAAATATAATAATTAAAGTATCTTTTTTTCAGTACGACTTCTTCAATTATATGAAACAGGTAATACTAAAATAAGATAAAAACGCTCAAAATAAATAGGGAAGTAAAATATTATTCACATTACTTAAGTGATACATTCTTATAGGTTTTTTTTCATTTGGCACAAAATTCGGCTCTAATAGTTTTAGCTTTAATCAATATTTAAAATTTTATGTTAAGAAATCTTAAATTGGTCAAAAATTTAAAGAATCTAATTTGGCGCATTATTCTTGTCATTCTACGAATTTTTCATTCCTTTACTATTGTAAAAATAGGAGAAGTATTCTCTTATAATTACATAAATTCATAAGCTAGAGTTGAGCATGAAATTACTTAAAACTTAAAAAGATACCACACTAATAGTATGGTATTCTAACAAATACCATACAATTTGTACATACGTCTACATCCTTGAACCAGAAACAAAAGAAAATATCTAATATTTTTAAAACAAGAAAAAAGTTGTAATGAGTTACAAAAGTTAGAAAAAAGTTCCAAATAAAGGTATATTTGTCATTTTATTCAAAAATTTAATTCGGATACAAAATTTAATATCCTAATAACTAAAAATATCCGGGACAATTGTTAAGAAAATATCCGGGACAAGATGCAGCAAACATATAACTTTGACGCCCCACCACAATTCCAAAGGAAGTGATACTTTTTATTATTTTGGACACCGAAATATACACAAGAAGCTCAACATACCTGTGTCCTCATCACTTTGTGACTCCAGTTTAAGATGACCAGAATTAGGTTTGCAATCTGCAGATATGCCAGGAGAACTAGCCAAAAGAATGTCTTCGTGTTCCATTGATGATAAAGTAAAAATATGTTTATCGTTGTTTGAGGATTCATCTATAGGTTCTACGAAAGTTACAATAGAAATCACATAAAAATGCTTATAATAAATAAATTTGTTGCTTAAATAATGAAGTGTTACTTAAAAAATTTTGAAAAAATCTGTTTAGATAGAGAAACTAGTCGTTTCTGACTAGTTAACACTTAGGTGACTATAGTGTTTGGCACGAATGGTGACTTTTATTTTGGTTTATTTTAATTGCAAAAGTTTATAGCAGGAAAGAATTTAAGTAATTCCAAAAAGAGCGGCATAGGAATGGAATGACCACCATTCACCTTAGTCGAAATTATTTATCGTAGGTTTTCAGCTGCTCTTGAATGATGAAGTAGCAATCTCACTGAGCTATTGGCTCAATTAACAGCCAAAGAACCACTTCCAACTACACAAGCCAAGAATAGATTCCCATCTAGCAATTAACAGAAACTAGCACCATCTCTCTCAAAAGAAGCTGCGAAATGTAATAAAAACTCAGGTTTAGAACTCCATACAGGTAAGATTTCAATACTAAATTATGTGGGTCCCTGTACAAAAAAAAATTCAATTTTAACTGATCAAATTATGTCAAATATGATTTTATTTGGTTAAAAGACATAGTTTGTTACACAGATTTGTTGTGAATTGTTTTTTTTACTTGTGAATTTTTTTTGTTATGTTAAAGATAGTTTTGAATTGTTATGTGTTATGGATTGGTTTTTATTGTTATGAATATTCTTCAACTAAAGACAACGTTCTATATTGTGCTAAAACTTCATCTCAATCATAATAATAAAATTTGGGTTATATTTGGGTTATATTAACATCTTTTCAAACTTAGCACTATAGTTATTTTCATTTTTGAAAAATATTTTTAATAGTTTCAATAAAGAGGCTACCGACGACGCGAAATAAGACCGTAATAGAGGCTAAACAATTGACATCACCATCGTTGAAAACCCTGTACTGAAGACTTGCAGTCCCTCACCTTCCTTGAAAAGAAAAAGTGTTGTTTTCCTTGTTTTTACTAGTGCTTTGGAGACGAAAAACACAGCTTGTGTTACATAAAGAATCCAAATTGAATATTAAGACTATCAAAATGATTACTTTTGAAATTTTCTTGAGAGTTTTATAACTTTGTCATTAATTTTCTCCTGGATATTTATGTTCTCTTCTTCTATTTTAAGAATTTCATAAATACAATAAATCACTTTTCTGATTTTTTTATGTAAGTTTGATGTTATTATTATGTGTATCTTAACTGTTATTAATAAAACCACGTGTGACAGATTTAAAAAAGACCCTATCACTATTATTGTTGGCATCCTTTATATAGTTTAATCTGTTTGCCGAAAACAATAGATTGTATAAGACATTCCTAGAATGTTAGAAAAGGATTTAAACAAGACCAAAAAGTTCTTTATTTGACTTTCTTTTCAAGAATAAACTTTGGGACATAAACATGATTATTCCAACCATTCCAACCTCCAAGGACCATTAGGAAATAAATTTGTTCCAAAAATGGGACCACTAAACACTATATTAAAAACAATTCACTTCATGACCATCCACTAAAATGCTTTTCGAGTTCCTACTACATTTTCCAAGGCTGTTCAAAATTCTATATTCTACTGTGGCCTGCAAATTTAAAAAAAATATCAATAAGCATACCACTGTCCACGTTAACATTTGGCTCCAGTTTCAGAGGGTTGCAATTGGGTTCATGCTTGGCAGACACGTCTTGAAAATCATTCACAAGATTACTACGATCCATAGGCAATAAAATAGGATTAGTCCATCCAAACAGACTTTTATGATCATTTGGTAGAGGATCTTCAAGTTCTAAAGAAAAATTATGGAAATTTTTTTTCAGAAATCTGAGGACAATAATTTAATGAGAATCAAAGACACTTTTAATACCCACAAAAAGTATTACAATGTTTTGGCTTAGTCATTGTACAATCAAGCATTTTATGATACAAAACTATAAGTAAAGCAGAAAGCAACTCATTAGAGAACCAAACAAACACAAACCAGCGTCGGTCGTTTGGAGCTAAATATGCACCAAAACAATAACGTTATATACTGGTTCCAGATAAATGAAAATATAAAATTACCAATCAAAATCAATTAGCATGATAAAAGTTACATTATATAATAATCTTGGTTTCACACAACAGTTCTTGCTGAGGGCACGACAGCTCCTAATGTATGATAGAATGAAACTCAGAGAGGAAATAAAATAAAAAAATGAAAAATCAAGGAGGCACACTTGTGCCTCTATAAAGAGGCGACCCACCACAATGTTAAGCGATTTCCGGTCCTAGCGGTCACAGAGAGACAGCGGTAATTGCATTTCATAGCCCAAGCTCAAACTAAGAAACGTGCAAAATTTCACCCCCCTCAGACGTTATCTTCACGGGTTAAAGTGGGCCGGAATTCTCAACCCTCCAAGCAAATCCCCCCTTTAGCTTTGTCCGATTGGGCTGAAATTTAGAAGTCTAGTTTTCCCAGGGCCCGGGAGCTTATCCTCGAAATTTCAGATCAATCCGATCACTCCTTCCCTGTTTTCCAAAAAACAAATAGCCACTTAAAGCTCATTTTTTTCTTGTTAGCCACACCTACAGGCCACAGTTGGCAACTGATCCGGGTGATTGAGGACTCATTCGAAGCAGAATTTGACCTGTTAGGGCCTTTTGATATTTTAAGACCGAAAAAATTATCCCCCGAATTTACATTTACGAAAAACCTCGTTTTCGTATAAGAGCCCATGTTAAATTTTCCCACCACAGCCCCCCTTTAACGTTGTCTGATCGGGCTGAAATTTAGAGGTTAAGCTTCCCTGGGGCCTGGGAGCTTATCCTCAAAATTTCATCTGATCACTCCTTCCCTGTTTTCCAAAAACCAAATATCATGTTTTGTGGGGATTTGCTTGCGTCAAAAATAGATTCCACATACTAAAAATACAATTACAATTGTATTTTGGTGCAGTGGTTGCAGTGTCTTTGGTGCAGTGGTCGAGACTCCTGACTGTCAGGCGGAAGACCCGGGTTCGATTCCCCGTCAGAGGAAATTTTTTATATACTGAATTTAAAGTTTAAAAAAGAAACTCAGTTTCTTTTTTAAATTATTTGAAAAAAATTACGTTTTTTAAAGAGTTAAAGAGGCTGAGTTATAAGGTCGATCCTTAAAACACCCTGTCGAGAAAGAAAAGAATAATACACAATCATCTAACAGTTAGTCAAGCAATAATAAGTAATAAACTGTACAAAAACGTGCAGAAATTATTAGAAAAAAACTACGTTTTCTAAAGAGTTAAAGAGGCTGAGTCACAAGTTCGAACCTTAAAACGTACAGGGATTAGAACGTACAGTTGGGGGGCTGCCGCACCCCAAACCCCACACTTTCAAAGCCTTTAAACAAAAAAAAAAATTTTTTAACTGAAAGTAAGGAGCGACATTCAAACTTAAAACGAACAGAAATTATTCCGTATATGAAAGGGGCTGTGCCCTCCTCAACGCCTCGCTCTTTACGCTAAAGTTTGACTTTCTCACAACTCTTTTTTTTAAACAATAAAAACTTCAGCGTAAAGAGCGAGGCGTTGAGGAGGGCACAGCCCCTTTCATATACGGTATAATTTCTGTTCGTTTTAAGTTTTAATGTTGCTCCTTACTTTCAGTTTAAAAGAAAAATTTTGTTTAAAGGCTGCGAAAGCGGTAGGTTTGGGGGGCGGCAGCCCCCCAACTGTACCTTCTAATCCCTGTTCGTTTTAAGGTTCGAACTTGTGACTCAGCCTCTTTAACTCTTTCGAAAACGTAGTTTTTTTCAAATAATACAATAAAAAGAGGTGAAAAAACGAGGATTTTGTCAGCCTGTGGCAAACCATGAAGAAGAAGAAATAAGCAAGTATTTCGAAAAGGACCTCCAAAAAATATGCCGGATAGCAAAAGCAACACTTTAAGAAATTTTTAAAATAAGTTTCTTGTGAATTATTGTCTCGATTAATCAATAGCTGTACTGAACCACTCGTGCTCAAAATCCTCCTCAGGGCCATACTGTGGTTTTTATTTTGTGGATGGTGAAGTTTTCCCCCACTGTAGAGTGCAGATGGTCTGGTATCATACTATTATCCTTTTATTTTTAGCTTAAATCTTATTCAAAAAGGCAATGCAAAGAACTCCCTCTAAAAAAAGTCCCTCCGGATCCCACCCCAAATACTAATGAAATTGATCCATTTTTGCCCCATCCTGGCTGGTCAAGCTCCCTATCAAGAAGCTCACATGAAAGCTCAAATTCTGAGAGTAGGACAATGATCAGTGTTGGAGAAATGTCACTATAGATGATAAGGACTTTCAAGAGGTCCTTTCTAGGAGCTCCAAAAAAAGGAAAAAACATCCCCAATTAAAAGTATTTCCCCTCCTCCTTTCCAAGATTAACCTTCCCAAAACTTAGGAATTTACCTCGAAATTTCTCCAAATACCCCTTTGAAATAACAAAGATTACTAAAATAAGGGTTACAATTTTCAAAATGTTAAAATCAATATTTTCCCTTGATATTCACCGTGGTGGATCTTTGCTAATAGCTGTCCAAGATCAGAAATCAGCTGATATAATACTTAATCTAAAATCTCTTCTGAATACCCCAATTAACTCATCTAAATGGAACCCAAAACAGTCCCCAACAAAAATGGTAGTATGTAATGTTCCCCTAGAAATACCAATTCAGGAGTTAAAAGAAGGGCTCTCAGATAGGGCTGGTAACACAATCCCTGTAGAGGATGTCACTCAATTGGGTAAACCCAACTGTAATGGATTAAAAACAAGTAGATCTTTCCTATTTACACTGAAGGAAAAAATTAATATCCGAGAAAAGTTAATCCTATTTGGGCAAATTAAACCGCACAAGGAATACAAGCCAAAGCCTATCCAGTGTCAGAAGTGTCTGAAACAGGGAAACACAACAAGTAAATGCAATGAAATTCTCCTAGCCTGTAGTAATTGTAAAGGCTCCCATCCTAAAGAGTTGACAACTTGAAACGACACTCAGCCTACATGTATCAATTGTAAAGCCCCACATGAATCCACCAATAAATCACAATGCCCTGCATATAAGAAAAGAGCACTAACACTCCAAATAGCAACAGAGAAGGCCATTCCATACCCTTTTGCAGCTATGGAAGCAAATGCTGCCCAATCGCACCAAATAAAACCTATATTGAAATCAAATAAAACTCCCAAGTCAAACACTCCCAATGCATCAAGTACTCCTTACAAAACACCATCCTTTAAGCCCCCAGCTCACATCTCTATCAGAAAGAATCACCAAGCCAACAAGCCTCCTTGCCTAGTGAGATGAGGTCGGTCTGGCACCCCCTCCCAACATGAAACAAACAACAAACCAGATACCTACCAAGAATTAATCCCTTAATTGACAATTTGGATGCACAGCCAAACATGCAAACCCCAAATATATGCTTATTCATTCTAAACTGCAATGCAGTTCAGGCCATGAATATACAACAACAACAGAAAACAAAAATCAATGCTGAATTGGCAAAAATCTACATCCCTAATCATATGCTCATTCAAGCAAAAAAAGATCTCGCTCTACTGTTAACAAAGCTGAACATTGATACAAAGTCATATGAAAAATAAAACAACAACACAACACATATCAATACTCCAGTGGAACGTAAGATCAATTACAAAAAATAAGTTAAATGAACTAATATCTTTTATGAATAATAATTCCATCAATATTGCTTGCCTCCAGGAAACTCATTTAACCCAAAATCAACAAACTAAGTCTCTGGGATACACTATCCTGAGAAAGGATAGATCATCAGAGAGAAAAGGAGGTGGAGTAGCTTTGATAGTTAATAATAATATAAAATTCTGTGGTATCAACTTTCCAGATTTTGTAAATGATGTTGATGCAATTGGTATCAGTGTTTGGCTGAATAATACAAAAACTTACATAATAAGCTTTTATAACCCTAATGGCCAAACTACAGATGCCATGGATTTCTTCAGCTATATAAATAATTCTAATATGTTGAAAAATATTATTATTTGAGGAGACTTTAATGCCCCTAGCCTTTTGTGGGGGAATAAACCAGCAAATAAAGCTGGTAAGTTCATTGAGCATATGACTTCAAATAATAAGGAATTAACTGTTGCTACCCCTCCAAACCTGAATACATATTTCAAACCAAAAAGTGGCAGTTTCTCTACAATTGACCTACAAATTGTGTCTTTAAATATTTTGAGTAAAACTTATATAAATAAAATTGATAGTCTATGTACTGACCACTTTGCCATAGTTTGCTCCCTAAACGAACCTGCTGAAACCCTATTACATACCTCCAATTATATCAACACTAAAGCAAATTGGCCTATGTTCCAAAATAAGCTAAATGATGAAATTACAAGTTTCACCCAAAATTCATGCATTTCAAACGCAACAGCTGACAAACATGCTGAAGTTTTGGCATCTTTAGCAATAAATACAGCTAATCATGCTATCCCCAGGATAACATGCAGGAAAACCTTCCCTAAACATATTCCCAGAGCATGGTGGACAAATGAGTGCCAAAATAAATGGAGAACAAAAAAGGCAGCTAGGAGAACATTCTTAAAAAAAACCATCACCTACTACATATTTAAATAAATTACAAGCATAATCTAATTTAAAAAGAAGCATAATAAATGCTAAATATAACTACTGGAATAATTTTGCAAATAATCTCTCCAGAGAAACGCATGAGCCAATTATACGTAAAGTATAATTGTTAAAGTCTTATAAATTATAAAGTCATAAGCCACATCTGTGGGAAAAATACTTCCCCCAACCCACTCCTGTATGAGCTTATACATAATAATACCCATTATGACAATGATAATGAAAAAGCTAAGCTATTTGCCACTCTTTTTGTTAATAAGCTAACATCAAACAATTGTAGCAAAATACCCCCAATTTACCCCCAATTCCTATGAACCCAAGTTACCGACCTCGCCCAGGATCCGAGTATATAACCAGCCCATTTTCAATCCAGGAAATGAACAATGCAATACATCATATTAGGACCAAAACTAGCGGCAGCTATGACAATATACACCCTACATGGATAAATAATCTCACCCATCCATACAAACAGGAACTTCTAAATTTTTATAATCATGCTTGGGCTTCATCTATGTTCTCCAATATCTGGAAATGTTTGTCCCTCTTACCAATCCTAAAGAAAAATAAACCCCAAAATAACTCTCAGTCTTATAGGCCCATAATGATTACTCCTGTGATGGTGAAAATTATCTATTACCGACTCCTCTGGTTTGTTGAAAAAAATAATATGATCCCTCACACTCAAACTGGCTTCAGGAAACACCATTCCACAACAGATGCTTTCATATTGTAAACAAATGCAATAAATGAATCATTCTCAAAAAATAATGTCCTAGTTGCAGCTTTCCTAGTTTTGGAAGGGGCATATGAAAATGTGAACCACCAAATCCTTTTAATTAAAATTGCAAACCTTAGACTACCCCCCAAGCTAGTATCTTTTATAAAATCTTTCATAGAATTGCGAAGTTTCATTGTTTGTGTAGGTTCAGCCTCTTCACCCCAAAAGACAATAACCAAAGGCCTTCCTCAGGGAGCAGCCCTCAGCTGCCTCATTTTTGCACTGTATCTCTGGGACATGAACCTCCCCCACACGAATCTACAATATGCTGATGATCTGGTACTATGGTCATCTGGCAACATCTTTGAGATTGCACAGTCAAAGCTGCAAAAGTCATTTTTCCAATTTGAAAAATTCTCTCAACATTCAGATTTACCGATTGCACCTACCAAGTCAAAAATAATCCAATTTCACCGAAAGCGAAATCATGTTAATGCAAGACTAACTCTAAATGGAACAACTATTCCAGAAGATAATCATATTAATTACCTAGGTCTCATGCTTGACCAAAAACTTAATTTCCACCTCCACATTTCAAACACAATAAAAAAATGCTATAGAAAAACAATTATACTAAAAAAACTTCTTTGTACAACCTGGAGATGTAAGGAGAAAACCTTACTCCAGTTTTATAAATCACACTTAAGACCCCATATTGACTATGGGCTTTTCGTCTATGGTGCTTGTGCTAAGACCCAGTTGCAAAAAATTGAAACAATACAAAACAATATAATACGTCTCATATTTGGTCTTAGGAAACCCACAAGCACCAAGTTTCTTCCGTAAGAATAGGTATGCAATAGGACGGAAACTTAACTCAGAGCTCCTTGAGTCCGAGACTAGCAAGATACTGGAAGTAGTACGCAGCTAGTAAGACGATATCAGTATCGTCGGCTTGTATTATCACAAGTGTGCTCTTTCGTCTTGCGGCAACTACTGTTTGGTATAACTCCCGAGTGTCTGCTTCCTCATGGCAAGACGAGAGATTGTCACCAACAGAGCTTCCCTGGGGCGTAACGGTAACAGCTCTATGTCAACTCTCGAAACCTCCAGCGAGATGAACCCCCAGATGGGTCAAAATTTTGTACTTCCAGACCACGAAAAGACCTTTTAAGAGTCGACCTTTGGCTGAGCGACTACTGAGAATCCCGTCCCAGAGTGTTTTAGCTTTGCTGGAGGAAGTGAATGGGCTGGAAATATTTCCTCTAGGATCTCCTCTTCTATCTTGACAGCCTGATGCTTCTTTGAGGTTGAACGAGTAGTCATCACGGGTTCTATCGTCACTAAGACCGTCATACCTGTCACCAACCAAATGGATAGATTGACAAGCTTTGGGTATGTTCCAAAGAATCCCATCGTAAACTGTTATTCCAAAATCTGCTAGCGTGTCATTCTGTTCTGGTCGATAACACCTTATGACACTCATGACAACAACTATATAGTCAGATCGAGGAGATTCTTCAAAAAGCGTATGTGGAATCATTTTCGGCCATGACTGCAAGCCAGCCTGTTGCAGAATGTAGTTCAAGACTGTTGACTTAGTACCAGTACGTAGCTGAGGCTCCCTTCGACTTTATGATAATACTGCAAGTGAGGCCGAATATGGCTGTAGCTCGTACTTCAGCAACTCACAGAGGGACGAAGTTTGTGTTGAATTTGCAAGACGCAGAGCTGGTTTAAGCAGCTTAGTTTCCCCAAAATGTTTTTTTGTGGCTCTTTTTCTTTTCCTTTTTTGGCAACAGAGGCGAAAGTTTGTACTATGCCAACTTTTACTTTCGTGGTTGTCCCTTCAAGATCCAAGCTCATTGCTTCGAAGCCAATTTCTTGGAGGTTCAGCAGACTATTTGCTACGGCTTCTGGAGCTGAATCCCCTGTCATAAAGTTGTGCAGCTCTGTTCTTGTCGTCTTGAATGGGTTTCCGAACAACTCTACCAAATCCATAACCCGATTTCTGTCTTTTTTTTGTCAAATTCATAAACTCAGTTGTTTTCCTAAGAACAAAATTACCACTTACAAACTCCCTGTGAACTTCTGGCACTTTTTCTGGCAGGCGTAGCATTTCTTCGATGCGAAGAAAATCGGAATCATCTCTTTTGTGGCGTTTAAGTGTGATCCCCAGTCTGCAGCTGTTTCAGCATAAAGATAGTCGTTTCTGGAACGGATAAAATCTAAATAGTTGATCCAGAGGCCATCGTTACTTATGGTAGATCTGGACTCGTTGTACTTCAAGAAAAGCGGAGCAATACTGTCCAACCCATCTCCTATCTGTTTACATGCGTCAGAAGTAGTTTCAATTTTGAAGCGTTCAATTGCATCAATCAGAATTCGAAGTTTCTCGACTGTAGAAGGCACTAAAACGAAGCAGGATGTTTCAAGCCAATTCTCAAATGCCTCCCACCAGAGTGGGTTCATTCCTTCGTAGACCTGGAAGTGAGCATGGAGTGCCTGGTACATGTTCTTTCCTGAAAGGACCTTATTCGCAGTACCTTCCCTGAGAATCTCTGCGGTAACAATAACTTCTTTTAGTCCTGCTCCATCCATGAGAGTTTCAACCGCTTTCAAATAGTTCATGAACTTGTGAAAACCACCCAATAAGAGAACTGGATTAGAGAATTTTTCGGGCTGGGACTTTCGAAGGCGATAGGTTATTTCATGAACAGCTAGATCCTGACTGATGACTGTGTAGTTGTTTCCAAGCTTCGCTGCAGTTTTTTGACGGATGCTAATGGCAGAGGCTAGGACTTCACAGGATGTTGGTAAATAGGGAAGCAAGGGTAAGCAACCTACAGTGGTTTTGCTACACCAGAAAGGAACGATTCTTGCGCTGAAGGCTTTCCAACTGGGGGTTCCAACGGGAAGCAGAGGTCCAGGTTCGGCATCGAGAATGACATCGGATTCTTGTTACTATTTTCAAACAAAGAAAGTAAGGAAGCAGAGACACAAGGTCGCGTTTTCCTGGGGATTTTAACCTTCCAAGTATGTTCACTAGCTTGAGTACCGAGAGAGTTGTCGGTTACCATCTGTTGGGTTCTTTTCCAGGGAATCCTCCCGAAACATCCGCTCGACACACCAGTAACATCAAAAGTTCTTTCGAAGTCTGCAGGAGACGTTGACGAGCATCCTGTAGAAAATAAATCATCGTTAAAAATCAGAATTCATCACAAAAATTTGTAATAAAAGTAAAAATCCAAGAATTTGGATTAATTTGGACATGGAATGTACTTCAGTACCAAGTTGTGGAACCCTCAGTCGGAGGGAAACGGAACGAACTGAATGCCAGAAGAAAACACAATAATTGTAACACAAGAATGAAAACCTGACAATGAAAACACAACAGTGAAACAACATTACTCGGCTAGAAAACATGGTGTACCTTACGCAAGACAACTGACACTCCCCCCCCTAAAATTGTTGTTGCCGGAAACCTTACTTTTAGCTAGATCAGATAAATATCCTAAATCCTTTCCTTTTATGTTGTAACTTTCGCTACTTTAACCCTTTTTGATGTTCTTACAACATCGCTTTCTATAAAAACCTTACATAATCCCAGGGCATAACTTACAACCCTTGCTCTGAGGATTATGGGGGGATGGGCTGTCATCCTTAAAGACCTAATTTCAAAAAACTTTCAACTACGTTGAATATAATGGGTATCTAAAAATTTCGATTGGATGTGTTTAGGGAAAGGTGGGCGTGAGAGGGGGGTTAGTTGCCCTCAAATCACTTTCGACTATTAAAAAGGGCACTAGCCCTTTGAATTTCCAAACGAATGAGCCCTTTTTCAAAATTCTACGACAAAGTTGTCAATAAAAATCATTATATGCCCCTAGGGCTTAAAGTGTAACCGTTGCTCTGAAGACCGTGGGGGGAGTGTCCTGCTCAAATTATACCTTTGGACACAATTTCCAGGATTTTAACTGCGGTGAACAACATGAGTATCTCAAAATTTTGATTGAATGTTTTTTGGGAAATGGTGGGCGTGGAAGGGGTGTTAGTTGCCCTCCATTCTCTTCTGACTATTAAAAAGGGCACTAGCCCCTTCAATTTCCAAGCGACTAAGCCCTTTTTTAAGTTCCTACGACAAAACTTTCAATAAATACCTTATATGCCCCCATGGCAAAACTTACAACCCTTGCCCTGAGGGCTGGGGGAGAGTGTCCTTCTCAAAAACATAATTTCTATCTGGAAATCCACAACACTGAACAAAAAGGCTATCTCAAAATTTTGATTGAATGTGTTAGGGGAAAGGATGGGCGAGAGAGGGGGGCTAGTTGCCCTCAAATAAGTCTTGAATGGGTTTCCAAACAACTCTACCAAAGTCCATAACCCGATTTCTGTCTTTTTTTGTCAAATTCGTAAACGCAGTGTCATCTTCATGATGCTTCATTACCTCGTCATCCATATTCAGGTTTACTTTCAGCGTTCTGGTAACTGCTGCAAGAAAGGGGAGAGTAGCCAGATATAGATCCCTGGCATTTTCATTCGTTGTCACACCAACGACACCAGAAACTCCTGGATGACATTTTATGTCCAGATTCACAGTCGACTCTAAAGCCAGATCGAAACGGAACGAACTGAATGCCAGAAGAAAACACAATAATTGTAACACAAGAATGAAAACCTGACAATGAAAACACAACAATGAAACAACATTACTCGGCTAGAAAACATGGTGTACCTTACGCAAGACAACTGACATCCCCCCTAACATTGTTGTTGCCAGAATCCTTACCTTTAGCTAGATCAGATAAATATCCTAAATCCTTTCCTTTTATGTTGTAACTTTCGCTACTTTATGCAACTAAAACCCGATATGTAAGATGCTCAGTTTTTTTTATTGCTATGGAAACCAAATTCGCGCATGCGATCGCAGAACAAGGCATTTGTAGTCGTTTTTTTACTGGTTAAAAATATTAGATTTATAAAAAGTGAAAACAATATTTGATTTAAAAAACAGTGATATATTGCTTGGTGAGATAAAAATTATAGGTTGTGTTGGAAATATTTCGAGTAAAACGCAACTGTTTAGAAAATTTCGTTTTTTTCGGGGGGGGATTTTCTTTTTCAAAAGATTATAAATTCTTGCAGATTCAAGTATCGACTTTGCTTTTATTAACAGCGTGTAAAAGACATTCATAAGGTTTGAATGATGTGCAGTTTGATTCGTTTTCATTTTTTTTAACAGCTAAAATAAATAAAAAAAAACTTGGTCATTGTAGGCTAATTTCTGAAAGCTATGACGTTATTTAGAAAAAATAAATAGTTGCTCAGGAATTAAGATTTTTTCGAAATAAGGCACATGGTTTGACTCGTAACTACAAGCAGAATTCAAATACAGCATAAAAAAATATACTTATTAGGCAAAAATTTCAGAAAAACCGAAAAAACTAAGAAGAGGTATATTAAAGAATCTTGTTTTCAAAATTAAATAGGGGTGAACTAAATAAATAAAGGTTGTGCGGAAAAGTTAAAAATACCAGGTGAAAGTAATTGTTTTTGGGATTCAGAATATTTCAAGTTTATAAAGTTTTCAGTTTATTTTACCATGTAAAAAATCAAGAGCGGTATGAAGTCGTTATAGGCCAAACTTGACTATATAGGCTAAAATGACCATGTTCTACAAGCGTGCGTAACTTGTGCACCCCAATATTCGCTGTAAGTACCCCAGATTACCCTAAAATCCACCCTCAAACCAACTGCAGCTGATGTGAGCAACCACTTCCCTTTTTTTGAATGATAGCAAGCCTTGGATCACTGACTGTATAATATTGAGACAACTTAGAAAGAGAACTTTCATCTAAACGCAGTAAAAAGTCCTAAATAAAAAGAAAGAACCAATGCAACAATTGTCTTCACAACTGTTGTTGTCATCAACATCCCATTTTGCCTGTTCAAGACCTATGTATGTTTGAGCAAATCATTGAAACAGATCCTTTTATGAGGCTTTGACTGCTTTCTTCATATAAATATTCAAATTTCCAATTCAAATATTAAAAAAAAAATTCAAAGTAAAACTGAATCAAATATTCAGTTTAATTTATTAGTTCTTTCTAAAGTTGTTCAAGACGAATATAGTTTCACAACAAACAAGAGTTTGGATACTGCCCCCTTCCTTAACTGTAAGTAAAAACAAAAGCCTACTGCGACATTGACGCTTCAGTGAAAACGAATTATATTATAAATATTTTCTTTTCCAGTTTCTACAGCATTGAAAATAAAAGTAAAATTACAGTGAAATAAATTCTTGAACTGATGGATCTTTCAACAATTAATATCATTCTATATTAAATATTCAATTTGATATTGTTTATACTTTCCAAGACTGTTCAAGACGCATATAGTTTTCTGTAAAGCGCCAATGACACAGTAGGTTTTAGACTTTTACAGCGAGAGAAGGAGGCGATACCCAAACTTTTGTTTGTAGTGATTTTTGTTCGTCTTAAGCTTGATTTGCATATTCAATTTAAGCTTCACTCGTCTTAAGATTTATTTATTCATTTACATTAATATCTATTGTATGTTTGTTTGCATTGTTTATTTAATTTCTGTTCGTGTTCAGTTTCATTTATACTTCAATAGCAAAAAAATTTTTTCATTTTAAGCTTGATTTTCATATTCAATCTAAGCATTACTCGGTTTAAGATCTATTCATTCATTTATATTATTACTTGTTGTAAGTTTTTTGCTATGATTATTTATTTAATTTCTGTTCGTTTTGGGTTTCATTTATTCTTTAATAGTAATTTCTGGTCGTTTTTAGTTTGAATTTTAATAGGTATTTGTATCTTCTGAGCTTAAGTTTAAAATGCCCTTTACTTTTGTTTTAAAAAACTTATTTTTCCAAGGTTTTTTTTTAATTAGTTTTTGTTGGTTTTTGATTGCAAAAAATTTCAAGTTTTTAAAAATTTGTCTATTTTTAACAAAATGAGTATCTCAAAATTTTTATCGGATGGGTCTGGCGAAAAAAGGCGTCGGGGGGTTAATCGCCCTTCGATCTCTTTTGACCCTTTATAAGTGAACTAGAACTTTCTATTTTCAATCAAATGAGCCGTCTGTGAAGTTTATACGAGCATCCCTTCTATAAGAACCATATATACCACCAGAGTATAACTTACAATGCCTGTCCTGGGCCCTGGGGGGTTGTGTCAACCCTGGAGTTTTAACATCTGATGTTTAAACTATTTTTAACCAAAGGGTCACCTCAAATTTTTATCGGACGGGTTTATCCATTCGATAAACCCAAAGGCGTGGAATGCAGGAGAGTCTAGTTGCTCTCCGATCTTTTTTTACTCTGAGAAAAAGAACTAGAACTTTAAATTTCCATTCAAATCAGTCCTCTCAGAAATTCATACGAGCATCCCCTTCATAAGAACAATATACGGCCCCAGGACATAGCTTACAATGCCTGCCCCCGAACCCTGGGGGGTAGGGTGTCTAAACCGGAGTTTTTGTTATCTAACCTTTGAACTATTTAAAAAAAATGGCTATCTCCAAATTTGTATCGGATAGACTTTGGGAAAAAAGGGCGTGGGGGGCTAGAGGCCCTCCGATCTCTTTTGACTCTTAAAAATTGAACCCGAACTTTCAATTTCCACTCAAATCAGCCCTCTCTAAAGTTTATACGAGCATCCCTTCCATCAGAACCACATATGCCCCCAGGGCATAACTTGCAGGGCCTGCCCCCGGGTGGTTGTGTTGACACCAAAGTTTTTTTTATCTGACCTTTGAACTATTTTTAAAGAAATTGCTATCTTAAAATTTTTATCAGGTGCATTTGGGGGAAAAGGGGCGTTACGGGATAGTTGCCCTCTGATCTCTTTTGACTCTTAAAAACTGAACTAAAACTTTCAATTTCCAATCAAATGAGCCTTCTCTGAAGTTTATACGAGCAACCGTTCCACGACTTCTATATATACCCCCAGGCATAACTTACAACGCTTACCCCGGGCCCTGAATGATTGTGTCGACCACAGAGTTTTCGTTATATGATCTTTGAACCATTAAAAAAAATGGCTCTCTCAAAGTTCTTATCGGATGGGTTTGAAGAAAACAGGACGTGGAGACGGGGTGGGGGACTAGTTGCCCTCCGATCCCTTTTGACTCTTTAAAAGTAAACGAAAACTTTCAATTTCCAATCATATGAGCCCTCTCCGAAGCTTATACGAGCATCCCTTCCATAAGAACTATATATACCCCCAGAGCATCATGGTTGCAGCGGCAGCTGCAACCTAGTAAAGAGCGAACCACAGCCCATAGTAATCAAAAGTTGAAAAACGTTTTTTTTTTAAACTGTGGAGCGAGAAAAAATTGCCATCTGACACTGAATTAGGAATGGTAACTATTGTTTCGGTTGTTCTTAGAAGTAAAAGTTTATTGCGAAAAGAAATTTATGGTGATTTCGAAAAAGAGCCTGAAACCCCTTGAAAATTGCGTCAAATCGAAATAAAAAGTACACCATTGGAATCACCATGGTCCAAAACCTTTGGTAGGATAATTACAGTCCCCCATCTTGAACACAAAGGAAAATGACTTTTTTGCATGGGTAGCACTGATCTGTCTCCCTTTTTTTCTAGCAGGGCTAGGGGGTGGCCAAAGCATCATAGAGAGGTGTGCAATAGCTCATTCAAAAGGGAATTAAATTTGTAAGTGTCTTTTTTAAGTGAACAAAAAGATTGGAGGGCAAATAGCCCCCCCAGCCCTACAGGCCCCCTCCCCCCAAACTAGTCCTATAAAAAATGTGAGATAACCATTTCGTTTAACATAGTTAAAAGGTCCAATATATAGGGTTTTTATGATGATATGGCCCTCCATAGTCCCTGGGGAAGGGCTGTATGTTGTATCGGGCATATTGATATCACACGGATCGGTATCTGGCGTATTGGTATCGCATGTATCGTTTCGGGAATATCGGTATCGGTATCTGCTGTTGTTGTTTTTTTTCAGTCATTTTCTAGGCTCATTTTTTAAAGCATGTCCCGGCAAGGTTTCATGGTTGCAGCGGCAGCTGTAGCCTAGTAAAGAGCGAACCACAGCCCATAGTAACCAAAAGTTAAAAAACGCGTTTTGAAAAAAAAAACTGCCTGGTGAAAAAAGTTCCCATCTGACACTGACTCAGGAACGTCAACTATTATTTCGGTTCGTCTTAAAAGCAAAAGTTTATTGCGAAAAAAAATTTATGGTGATTTCGAAAAAAAGTCTCAAACCCCTCAAAAATGGTATCAGATCAAAATGAAAAATATACCATTAGAATCAGCATAGTCAAAAACCTTGTACAGGGAAGTTACAGTTCTCCTCCCTGAACAACAAGGAAAATCACTTTTTTGCATCGGTAGCACTCATCTGTCTCCCGTTTTTTTTTCTTCTTTTTTTTCAACAGGTCTAGAGGGCTACCAGAACATCATAGAGAGGTTCTTAATGGCTCATTCAAAAGCTATTTCTCCAATCTACGTAAGATTTATGTACTTTTCAGTAGAAACAATTTAAAACAAAACTTATGGTGCCACTTCTTAAGTGGAAAAGCTCTGAAGTACAAAACAGGCATCATTGTAATAGTTATGTTCAAGAACCCTTAACTGGAGGTTCACAAGAACCCCTTTCAGCCCCCTTAGTAAGTTTTACAACTAGTCTGCTCATCACTAGACTATTGAAACATTAGCAGACTAGTACACCATCGTAAATTGACGTTTAATGGCTGAATAAAAAGCTATTGCAGATACCTACTAGTTTTTAAAAATTCTACCATCTATTAGATTTCACAGATTTTAATGTTATCTAGTTTCTGAGGAGAATTTACAATGGACTTTTTGTCATGGTTGAAGCATTAGCTGAACCTAGTAAAGAGCAAACTATAGAGCATAGTAACTAAAAGTTAAAAAAATGTTAAAACGGTCGTTTTTCTTCTTTATTCCAGGCCCTACCGGGTTACTAGAACATTATAAATAGATGCTTAAGAGCTCACTCAAAAGCTATTTTTCATGTGCACGTGGTTTATATAAATTTCGCCGTTTGCAAATGCCATATGGCACAAAAAAGGCACTTTATGCCGTTTCTCGAGGGGTGGGGCTAGCGGGCTACCAGAAAATCTTAGATAGATTTTTGATAGCTCATATAAAATATATTGCTCATATTTACGTTCTTCCTATAAATTCCACCATCTGCAAGTTTCAAATAGCACTAAAAACGGCACTTTCGGCGCCATGTATCAAGTAGAAAAGCTAGGACGAGTGGGCTACTAGAGCTTCTTAGAGTGATGTTTAATGGCTTATTTGAAAACTTTCGCTCATGTCTACGTGCTTTTTATCAATTCTACCACTCGTAAGTGAGATATAGCACTGAAAACAAAATTTTTGGTGCCACTTCTTAAATGGAAAATCTTGGAAGCATAAAACGGTATCATTGTAATAATTATGGTCCAAAACCCTTAACTACACAATTAAAGTCCTACAAACAACAATATATTAAATTACATTATTAGCGGCGTGGTGCTGTCAGTAGGCTACAGTTCTAGACTTCAAATTAGATTACCATGCGCTCGATTCCAGCTTGTATTTTTTTCAATCATGGTTTGTCCCTTCTTATGATTACTTTTCAGATAATCCACTTTTTCGGTAAGCGTGATGCACTCTTTTTTAAGGCATATCCCGTGAAGGCAGATTTAAGCCTATTAATCATATCTACGCGCATTTTACCAATTTTACATTCCAAAAGTGCCATATAGCACTAAAAACGGCATTTTTGGAACCATTTCTTAAGTGGAAGAGTTTGGAAGCATAAAACGGTACCATTGCAATAATTATGCTCCAAAGCCCTTAACTGAAGTTTTATAAGATCCCCTCACATTTAATCCCCTTCCAGACAATCTTAGTAAGTTTCATAAATCAACTAGTAATATTAAAAGTAAAAGATTATTGCGAAAACAAATTAACTAAAACTAAAAACTTTCCAACTAAACATCTACTAAAAATTAAGCTTGATTGATCAACAGTTTTGAATTGAACCTTTAAAGTTCACTGTGCGATGAAGCCCGTGTACTAGTTCTAACGGCGATAATTGAGGGGAAGGGACGTCCTTGCCCCCTTAGTTTTTGCTCTTGCCTAGGTTTTGAAATCAACTTTTTTTGTCATTTCATTGGAAAAAGCACTTGTTTCATTTAAAAAAGTTGGGGAAACTTTTTTGGGGAAACTAAAAGTGCACTTTGTGGGAATGTGCTATCAAGTCAAATTTATAAAAAGCGATTAAGTATAAACACAAGGTTTTAATTAAGCACTTAAACAGCTTTCTTTTGTTACTGTAGTCTTGTTGTTTCTCCTAGTCAGTAGGTAATTTATAAAGCCCTGTCTTCATTATGGCTTTTTCCGGCAAAGTCGGCCGAGCAAAAACATCTTTTTGCTCATCGAAAAACAAACGTTCCCGAGAAACATGTATTGTTTTGTGAAGCATAGATAATGAACTTTATGTTACAGACTGAAAGTTTTTCTTAGCTGTCAAGGTTGTTTGCAGTATATTTTAGAGCTCTCTTATCTCCCCTAGATCAGTGATAATTAGAAATTATATTAAAAATACGTTTTCAACTGAAACTGAGAAGTGACATTAAAACTTAAAACGAACATACATTATTCTATATAAATAAAAAAGAGATCATGGCAGCGTTGTTTCTGCATTAAATTTTAATCAAAAACGAACAAAAATTAATTTAAAAAAATAAACTTATTCCGAGGGAAGTAAAGAGCGAAGTTGAAACTTAAAACGGACAAAAAATATTACTTCACAGCCTATTTAATATATATTAATATAACTAGTATAAATAAACCAACTAATTATGTTTCCCTATGCTTTTAGGGCTATACAAAACTAGCGCTTTACTAAAAACACAAAATAATATAGGAGTTTAGGTACAATAAAAGCAAACCAATTAAGGAGACTTTTTACAGAATCAAAATATTATCAATCTCTTTTAGGATCAATCCCTTTTAAGATAAAGCAACAATCCATTTTAGGATTTTTCTTTATTTTTTTTTAAGTTTAATTTGGTATCACTTCTGCACAATGGCTCAGTTCAATGACTGGCTCTAGTTTTGGTTCTGAAAAGGATATGTCATGATTAGTTTGTACACAAGTTCGAAGTAAGGCCATCTTGATAGTATTAGGACTATAGAGTAGCTTTAGAATTTGTACCATAACTTGAAATCCATTCTTGTATAGGGATAAATAATTGGATTTGCAGAGTTCATATTATGTCTTATTTGATCTTCATGTCAAGTGATACTAAAGCATATTTCTTACAATTTAAGACTATATGTTACCCACAATTGGTATTATAGCTGGTGAGAGCAAAATACTGCTTGATAAAGCAATCCAATATGTCTATACGCTGTTCAATTACTTCGCGGTTATTAAAAAATATTTAGTTTCACGCTTATGTTTTTAAGATAATTCTAATTGTATACTGAAAGTTACTAATGTCACAACTAGTGTAAGACTATGAAAAGCTTTATGGATTCGTTTAGTGCTATCAGGCTGCATATTCGCTTTTGACTCTTAAATCAATAATCCTGTTTTTTATACTTGACTTTTGTGTTTTCAGTTAAGCGCTAGTTTTGTATGATCATAGAAGCATAGGGAAACATAATTAGTTGGTTTATTTGTACTATTTATATTAATGTATATTAAATAGGCTGTGAAGTAATAATTTTTGTCCGTTTTAAGTTTCAACTTCACTCGTTGCTTCCCTCAGGAAAAGTTTGTATTTTTAAATTAATTACTTACAACGCCTGCCTTCGAGCCCTGGGGGCTTGTGTCGACCCCAGAGTTTTCATTATATGATCTTTGAACTATTTAAAAAAACAGCTATCTCAAAGTTCTTATCGCACGGGTTTGAGGAAACAGGGGATGGAAAAGAGGGGGGGGGCTAGTTGCCCTCCAATATCTTCTGACTCTTTAAAAGTGAACTAGAACTTTCAATTTCCAATCAAATGAGCCCTCTCCAAAGTTTATACGAGCATACCTTCCATAAAAACCATATATGCCCCCAGAGCAATACTTACAACCCCTGCCCCGGCCCTGGGGGGTTGCGTCGATACAGGAGTTTTTCTTATCTGACCTTTGAACTATTGTTAACGAAAGGGCCATACGTAGAGGAGTTTTTGTTATATGATCTTTGAACTATTTTCACAGTCTGCATTGAGTGTTTGTGCTGCAAATACCTCTTTATGGATATAATCTCAATCATAGAGTAAAAATTTCGATACAGTAAGATATTTGTGATTCCCTATGGTTTTTATTAAATTAAGTTCATAATCGGACTTGCATTTGAAAATAGTTCACCTTAAATTTAGATTATACTATTTGACCTACATATTAATTGACCTACTACATATATATTGTTTGATTGGAATACTCGACTGTCCCTGGCTATGATAATTAGATTGCGCAATGACCGATCAAAATAGGAAAATTATTTTAAACGCATTACTGAACTTTGTCACGAGATCTATGCTTGATGGTGCGAAAATTGATCTGATTATCGGAAAAGCTGTAAGTTTTTTTGATCATGGTACTATTATCAGTGCTAAAGAGTTTCTGTATATTCAGAGCCGATGTGTTGCCGATCTGTTCAGAGCCGATCTGAATATTCAGCCGAGAGCTGAATATTCAGAGCCGATGTGTGAAAAATGCAAAGGATGAAGATAATGTATTTTACATTTGTAAACAGTTAAATGAGGCGGCAAAGGATAATTTGCCTGTTCCCACTTTTGTTATATTCTTACCTTCTGAAATACCAACACTCGGGGAGACAGTCTCGGCTATTTTAGTCTCGAAAGTTAATGAACTCTCTCGGAAAATTGAAGGCTTTTTATAGAATGCGATGCATTCAGGCCCTTTTTGGCCGGCTAGAATTGATACCAACGTAACAATTAACCCTGCCCCAGCTCCGACGTTTGCCGTTAAACTAAAAACCTGTCCTGCAAACCTGACCTCACCTAATGCTCGTAAGGACTTCGTCGATAAACTTTGCCATGAGGCCTCAGGTGAAATAAGTGAACTTAAAAAATTGGCTTCGGAATGGAAACTTGTTGTTAATTCAAAGCGTGCAGCGAATAAAATAGCCAAGAATGCTAATAACAGTACCTCAGGTATCTCGGTGAGTGTGAAATCCCCATCGGTCAAAGGGATCCTGAAACACGTAACAATCAAGTGTTATGACAATAAATTAAAACTTCTTGTACAAAAGGACATTGAAGTTTAACACTGCAGAAAGTCCTGAGTGTTTAAGGTCTGATCTGAACGAAAACAAAACCAGGATCAGTTCATAAGAGTTTCTATGAAAGTTGGGTACGAAAAGCTTTCTGCACAAGCATTTGTATATCTCCCAAAGCGTTGTTTCTCATGTCATAAGATTGGGCATCTGGCCTCGCAGTGCTCTAATCGGGTCCTCTGCTCTCGCTGTGGATCATGCGATCACACCTCAAACAGTGCCTCTCCGTGTTCGGAAAAAATGTTCTGTCTAGAATGTAAAGTTACCGGCCATACTTTTTACAGTGTAAAGTGTCCTAATAACAACAGTCAACTAGCAAAGCCCATGGTATGACATGGATGTGTCTACTACTATGCAAGCTGTACTTTCGTGGAATATTAATTGTGGGTTTTTAGTAAAAACTCCTGTGATAAAAGGTTTGCTTTCGAATTGTGACGTATTGTGCTTGCAAGAGCATTTTTTGACGAGTCATAGTTTAGGCCTTCTGAAAATTGACAATAATTTTACTAGCTATTCTGTGCCCGCTAAACGATCTGCTTCTAGTGGCCGCCCCTCGGGTAGTATTGCGATGCTTGTTAGGACCTCGTGCCGGTCGAGTATTTTTTATTTATGTGATTTTTTCTTGCTGTCCCTGTAAAAGAGTATGTTATTGTAAACGTCTATCTCCCAACAGATTATCGCAATGACCGATCGGAATTTTTATTTACTTCTGCGTGTGAGAATATAGGGTCTTGCCTTTCAAAGATTCGCCTGTTAGGTAAGTGCTGTATTATTATACGAGATTTTAACTGTAATTTAACTGACGCCTCGTTATTGCGTACTTCTATTTTGTCTGGTATTTTTGACGATTGGCTTAGGATATTGCCGAAAGATCTTGATTACACTTACACACACCATTCAAGTGAGGTATCGAACCTTGACCATGCAGTTTCTTCTATAAATCTCCAAGTGTCACCTGTTCACGTCGTTACTGAATTCCAACTATAAGACCACCTTCCAGTATCTGCATCTATTTATTGTTCATCTGCTGAGTCTCCTCCCACTACACAGCCACATCAGCCCCACGCCCAATTTTACAGGGATTGGGAAAATATCCAAGATGACCTTTTTGCTGCAGCAACTAATTCTATCCTACATAAAATTCATGTTCTGTTCCAGCTGCTCATGGAAAATCCACAAGTTGATGTAAATGAAATACGGATGTTGCTAGATATCTATCTTGCACAAATTTGCCATGCTCTGCGATGCGCAGAAAAATCCAGTATACCTCTTAAACGTATACGTCGGGGTGTCACAAAGCACTGGTTCAGTAATCCGAGCCTAGTTGAAGCTTGGAGAAAATCCAAATTTTGGTACCATTTGTGGCTCCAGTGCGAACGTCCTCGCTCTGGCTGGGTTTCTGACATTCATCTTTCTACCAAAAGAAAGTTTGCAAGAAAACTATGTATCCACATGAACCAGATAGTTGAAGAGACATCCCAGCAAGCTTCTCTGTCCCAACCTTCCTTCTGGAGAAATGTATCAAGAGATCCTCCTAGGGCCCACCTATCTGCTCAAGTTATTCCTGATTCCGAATGGAATTCATACTTCTCTGCTGAATTCTCCCCACCAGATTCCGCCCTACATTCTGAATATGAAGATAAGCTTGATAAATTTCTGTCTAGGTGTCCTACCGACAATTTTGTTGTTTCAGCTGATTCTGTACTGCGAGCAATCCAACGCCTAAAGCGTAAGAAATCTTCTGGCATCGATAAAATAAGCGCTCTTCACATTCCTCATGGAAGCGAGCTGCTGGTAAACCATATTGCTCTTTTGATGCAGATGATTGTTACCCAAGGAGTTGTACCGTCTTCTTTCTCAATCGGAGATCTCACTCCAATTCCAAAGAAAGATAAACTCGCAACCCAGTGCTCGTCCTTCCACCCTATAACAGTGGCTACTACCTTCTGTAAGCTTTTTGAACTTCTATTCATTGACCAACTGAACGCAAAATGCTATGTTCCACCTAACCAATTTTGATTCCAGCCACGTCTAGGTTGTGCCCACGCTTTGTCGGTTGTCGCGAACGCATTGATCGATGCTGATGCATCAGGTGAAACTCTCGTGTTGGCTGGGCATGATGTTTTAACTCTGTCGCTCTACCACATTATTTGTACATATCGCCGTTTTGGAAAATGCTCACGAATTTTGAAAAGTCAAAAATTCGTTCAGTTTTCTTCCGGTTCGCAAAATATCTTTTACGTTTTCCCTCTTGGACGCGCAATTCTTATCTGATTAGAAAATTCAGCATTTCTGACCCCATTATAGATGTGAGAAAACAAATTTGTGCTTATAATTCCCGTTTAATGAAGTTGAATCATCCCTGGTCGTCAGTATTGGCCCATTAGTTAAGATGTATTTGTTGTGTTTTTTTTTTATTTGTTTTTTTTAAGTGTTTGTTTTGCACTTAGCGTAATTGTTGCAGTTTTTAAACTGACTGATGATTTAGTCTCTTTTCGTATGAGTCCAATTTAAGTGACGCTGGTTATTCTCAATTTTGGTGTCAATTTTTTTTTGATAATATATTGCGTATATTATTAATAATAGAGTTGTTTATTAATTATCGGTTCTTTTAAGCATATTGCTTTAAGTAAAGTTGTAAAAAGATCCGTGATTGAATATTTTCCTTGTTTCTGTTATTTATGTATATCGGAGTAAATGAATCATTTGCTGAGAGTGATATGAGTTCAAGACCAGCGGGCGCAAGCGTTGTTTAACTGTTTTTAACGTTTATTTTAATATCTAAACTATTTAACATTATTATATAATGTATATCTTTTTTAATTCACTTTTGATTGTTTTTTTTTCTTTTTTTTTTACCAATTACGGCTTGATGCAATGATGTTCATATTATTTATGTTTGTTCAGTATTTAGGAGCCTAAAAACAAGAAAAGAAACATGTCGCGTACCTACGGAGCAGTGTATAATTGTGTTTTTTTTTCTCGTTTTGTGTAATTTGTTCCAAGTGCTGATTTAGATCTTAGCTCCAGCGTTCGTCACTACAAACCACATGTATAACTCCTAAGTTTGTGTGTATTGCTTTATTTTGTTTTGCGTATTGCTCCGTCTTTTCCTTTTTTGTATGACGGGTTTTCCAATAAATAATAATAATAATAAAATGGCTACCTCAAATTTGTATCAGATACATTTGGGGGAAAATGGCTAGGGGGGGGGCTAGTTGCCCTCCGATTACTTTTTACTCTTAAAAAGGGCACTAGAACTCAATCGATTGAGCCCCCTTTGAAGTTTATACGACGACCCCTTTGATGTGAAGTGCCTCTGGAAAAAAAAATGAAGAGTGGGGGGAGGCTAGCTGCCATCCGATCACAATTGACTCTTAACCAATGAATCACAACTTTCAATTTCCAATCAAATGAGCCCTCTATGAAGTTCATACGAGCATCCCTTCCATAGCAACCATATATACCCCCAGGGCATAACTTACAACGCCTACCACCGAGCCCTGGGGGGCTGTGTCGACACCGGTGTTTTTGTTATTTGAACTTTGAATTAATTTTAACAAAATGTTTATCTCCAAATTTTTATCTGATGCATTTAGGGCATGGAGGGGGGAGAGGCTAGTTGCCCTCCGATCTCTATTGACTCTTAAAAAGTGAACAAGAACTTTTAGTTTCCAATCAAATGAGCCCTCTCCGAAGTTTATACGAGCATCCCTTCCATAAGAACTATATATGTCCCCAGAGCATTACTTGCAACGCCTGCCTCCGGGCCCTGGGGGTTTGCGTCGACACAGGAGTTTTTCTTATCTTACCTTTGAACTATTTTTAATGAAATGGAATGGGTGTGTGGGAGGGGGGGGGGCTAGTTGTCCTCGGATATCTTTTGACTCTTAAAAAGTGAACTAGAACTTTCAATTTCCAATCAAACGAGCCCCCTTTGAAGTTTTTACGAGCATCCCTTCCATAAGAACCATATATTCCCCCAGGACAACACTTACAACGCCTTACTAGAGCTTTCAATTTTCAATCAAATGAGCCTTCTATAAAGTTTATACGAGCATCCCTTTCATAAGAACCATATATACTTTTAGGGCATAGCTTAGAGCGCTTTCCCCTGGGCCCTGGGGGGTTGTATTGACAACAGAGTTCTTCTTTTCCCCCCTTTCAACAATTTTAAACAAAATATCTATCTCAAAATTTTCACCAGATGAGTTTGGAAAAAGAAGGTATGGGGGAGGGGCTAATTGCCCTCGGATCTCTTTTGACTATTAAAAAGTGAACTCGAAATTTCAATCTCCACTCAAATGAGCCCTCTCTGACGTTTATACGAGCATCCCTTTCATAAAAACCACATAAGCCCTAGGGCATAGCTTACAACGCCTGCCCCCGGGCCCTGGGGGGTTGTGTCGACACCTGATTTTTGGTTATAAGACTTTTAAACAATTTTTAGCTTAATGGCTATCTCAAAGTTTTATCGGATACATCTAGAGAAAAAGGGGCGTGGGGGGGGGGCTAGTTGCCCTCGAATCTCTTTTGACTCTCAAAAACTGAACAAGAACTTTCAATTTCCAATCAAATAAGCCCTCTTTGAAGTTTTTACGAGCATCCCTTCAATAAGAACCATATATTCCCCCAGGGCATATACTTACAACGCCTTCCCTCGGGTCCTGTGTCGACCACGGAGTTTTCGTTATATGGTCTTTGAACTATTTTAAAAAAAATGGCTATCTGAAAGTTCTTATCGGATAGGTTTAAAGGCAAAAGAGCTTGAAGTGGGGGGGGGGGCTAGGTGCCCTCCAATCTCTTTTGACTCTTAAAAAGTGAACTAAAACTTTCAATTTCCAATCAAATAAGCCCTCTTTGAAGTTTATACGAGCATCCCTTCCAAAGAACCATATATGCCCCCACGGTATAACTTACAATGCCTATCCCGGGCCCTGGGTGGTTGTGTCGATACCGGACTTTTTGTTATATTATCTTTGAACTATTTTTAAAAAAATAGCTATCTCAAAATTGTTATCGTATAATTTTGGGAAAAATGGCGTGGGTGGGTGGGGGCTGGTTACCCTCTGATATCTTTTGACGCTTAAAAAGTTAACTACAACTTTCAATTTCCAATCAAATGAGCCCTCTCAGAAGTTTATACGAGCATTCCTTCCTCAATCACCATACATACCCCAGGGCATAACTTACAACCCTTGCCCTGACTTTGGGGGGAGTGTCCAGCTCAAAGATATCATTTCCAGAACTTTCAACTAAGTTGAACAAAATGGCTATCTCAAAATTTTGATTTGATGTGTTGTGGGAAATGGTAGGCGTGGAATGGGTGCTAATTGCCTTTCAATCACTTTCGACTATTAAATAGGGCACTAGCCCTTTGAATTTTCAATCGAATGAGCCCTTTTTGAAGTTTCTACGACAAAGCTTTCTATAAAGATCTTATGTGCCCTCAGGGGATAACTTACAACCCTTGTCCTCGGGGCTGTGGAGGGAGTCCTTAAAACATAATTTCCATCTGGAAATCAACTACGTAGAACAAAGTGGTTATCTCAAAATTTTGATTGTAAGTGTTTGGGGAAATGGTGGGCGTGGAAGGGGTGCTAGATGCCTTCTAATCACTTCTGACCCTTAAAAAGGGCACTAGAAATCTCAATTTCCAATCGAATGAGCCCCCCTTGAAGTTATACGCGAACCCGTTCCATATGAACTGCCGGTGAAAAAAATAAAACATTGGAGCCGTATGGCCTTTACTATAGGCAACGCTATAGCGTTGCCTCTGATAAATTGTTTTTCTTATGGTAAAACTTTTTTTTCAGTAATTAAGACTTAGTCAGGAGTCTAGACTAAGTTTAGCGCAACTTTCAATTATGCTACATGGTTTGTTTAGTGCAGGGAAGGTTAGTTTAAGGGTGTTGAAATAGACAGGGATGATGTCGACTGAGGGCTCAATTAACTCGGTTGAATTGAAGAGGGTTGACTTGCATGCACGCAATTTTAACATTATATTCTCCTTGGCCAATAATTTTTTCGATAATTATGGTCCCCTTGATTTTTGGATTTCCAAAAAAAAAAGAAAAGAAACATCTAATCCCAGTTTTCAAGGGCTCGTTCCCCGAATTTATTATTTTGTGTACGAAGGCTCGTTTACCTCATATGACGGATCAGTTTTAAGGCGTACAAAAAAACCTAAAGGTTTTTAGCCTATTTCTCACCCCCCTCAAAACATCTTACAGTTCCATAGAAAATATGTGATCTCCTCAGCCCAGGCAACAATACTTGGATATTTTAAAACCAACATGCTACAAAAGCTGCTTAAAACATATTACAACATGCTTAAAACCTCTGCTTCCTACATGAAACAGTGTCTCAGAAAACAAATTGTCATAACCATTAGGGTCAACTTTCCTCACGAAATTACAACTTTAAGTCTTAGTCTGTTCAGAAGAGAAGTTTATTGGCTTTCCTATTGATCATGTTTTAAGGCAAATAATTTTTTCAACAATTATGGTCCCCTTGATTTTTGGGTTTTCCAAAAAAAAGAAAATTGTAATCCCAGTTTTCAGGGGCCCTTCCCCTAATTTATTATTTGGTATATGAGAGCTCGTTTACCTCATATGACAGACAAGTTTTAAGGCGTACAAAGAAAAGATTAGGCTAAATTTGAGGGAAACGAATATTCTATTTACTCTGGGTCATCTTAACCCAGGGACTTTAGGTTCAAAGTTTAGACTACACAATAAAATAGGTTTATTGTCTTTTCTAGGGATTATTCCTGATTTTTTTTTCTGTAATATGTTTCCAATTGGCCAGGGACTCACACATTTAAGCCTCAAACAAATTATCAAGATTATAAGCCTTATTTTTTGGCTCTCTAATACCCCTTTCCTTCATAATAAGCAGTTATTTTACCTTAGCTTAAGCAATGATCTTCAAATGTTTTAGATTTACTGGGAAAAATTTCTTTTGGAGTATTTAAGTTCCATTTTTAATGAACCTATACCAAAAAAAAAAAAAAAAAAATCAGTTTTGGACCCTGCACCAGAAGGCGAAAATTTTGTGTAGATTAATATCTCCCCAGCCCTAGGTCTTCGTATTGATGTCAAAACCGTAAAAAGGGCATAAGAGGTTCTACATGAAATGAACAGATAGAAAATAACGGTGATACGTTCGTTGCGAACATGCATGGATGATGGGCTGGGACACATTTGTGAGGGTTGCAAGTAATACATTTTGGAAAGCATATAAATAAAGCATAAAGTGATATGTTTATCTTTTAGCAAGAGAATAAACCGAGAAAATCCTAGTTTTACTAATTATATTTAATTGAGGATAATTTTGGATACCAGGGATAACCTACCGAAATCAAAAATATCTGGAAAATTGAGACATCCTCCTTTGCGCAGTTAGATCCTGCGAAAGCACAAGGGTGTGCGAAAGCACAGGATGGCCCAAACCATCCATTGCACTTCCTGGCCCTAGGGCCAGGAAACGGAGATCAGCTCCTCCGGCTTGGACCTTGACTGTCTCGTGCCGTCTTACAATCTTCTTATTCATCATAAATTTCCTACTCAACATTCAAATAAACGGTTAACGTTAAAGATGGTTTGTATCTCTTGTATTAAATATTTTATGATCACATACCATAGGCAAAGAACGACATAAAAAACTAAATTCTATTTTAACATTTTTCTTTTTGCAATTAATGCACAAACAAAGTATATAGCTTATTAGTTTCAAGGTTACATACCAAAAGCAATTAGCGAATAATAGTATCGGTTCAAACGCATAATAATAAGTTATACTTCCCAAAAAAAGGGGTGGGGTCTTAATGACAACTTTGCATTACATAACATAAGAAAAACATAAGAAAACCTTAAGGCAGTTATCTAATAAGATGATTTGTTATTTTTACAAAGAAAAAGTCCCAGGGACTAACAAACTGAAACTGAAGCCAAAGATAATTAAAATATTTAGGAACAGAAGAAGCAAGGTTTGTTTTTCCAAATTCTATATTTATTGGATATTGGGCAATTATGTTTTAGGTTGGACATCACGAAGATCTTCGAATACCATATGTGTTATACTTACTAGTCAAGAGCAAGAGACAAAATAAGCTATACTTGATTTAAGTATACCAAATTAACATTTACTGGCCTCTGTTCTCCAGACGCTCTGGAAAAATAGACGTGAAAAATACTTTCTAATAAAGAATTTCATAAATATGAAATAAAACTCTGTGTCATAAATACAACTTAAGTTGAAACCAAAGCTCACAATTATATTCTATGAATGCATAAATACGATTTCTCCAAGAGTCAACACAAAGCTTAGGGATAGGCTACCGAATTTCACTTTAAACTATGACCTTTCCTGGAGATATTGGTGTAGAGTGCTCTTGGGTTCAAACTACAGAACCAAAACTGCTAACATTCTTTCCTAATCAAAATATGTTTCAGACGTTCAGTAAAAAAAAAACATCCCAAAAATGTTCTCAGTGAATTCACTTACGTTAGTAAAAATGTTTTGTTTCTTTATAATATATAAGGTAGAAATTTAGGCAGTTAGACAATTTAACAATAAAGAGCAGGCAGTCAAATAAACAAAACACAAAAGCAACATTGAATATAGATAAAATGAGTTTGTCAAAAGCGACTAATCGCAACAAGAGTTTAAAAAAACAAAACAAATACCCCTTAGTAAAAGTTAAACAGAAAAAGTGGGAAAGAAGATAGCTTCGAGAAAATAGTTTGAGGACCTCGTCCTCAAACTATGTTGTATAGTGGGCTCCAGGGTTCAAACTACAGAGCCAAAACTGCTAACTTGCTTACCAAATATAAAAATGTTCCAGACGATCAGTAGAAAAAACATCACTAAATGTTCTCAGTGAATTCACTTACGTTAGTAGAAATGTTTTGTTTCTTTATAGTATAGGCTATAAGATAAAATTTATGTTGTTAGTCAATTTAACAATAAAAAGCAGGCAGTCAAATAAACAAAACACAAAACACATTTTCTCTATTGAAAATAGAGAAAATGTGTTTGTCAACGAAAGCAGGACACGGAAACTTTTTACCAGCATGATGCCTTCGATAACTTTGACGTTAGCATACATAACTTTGAAATTACAAAGAGTCTAAGCATAATAAATCTTTGACAATAGATCTTTGACACTGGACATAACACCTTTACACATTGAGTTAAACAAGGGCTTTTCTCTCAGCAAGAGTTCTATGGTGGCAAATTAATTGGGAATTAAAAGTAAAACATTCCATAGATACATCACTCTTAAATGCGTGTTTTTCCAGGGAGATATCTTCATTGACGAGAAAAATTGTAACTTGAAGTAAAACCTTTGTCAATTATTTCACTCCTGAAAGGCTTTTCTCCGTCTATGAGTACTTTGATGAATATATAAACTAAAAAAAAAACAGTAAAACATTTCTTACACATATCACGTTCGAAAGATTTCTCCCCAGTATGCGTTCTTTGATGATCAAGTAAATTGGAATTTGTGGTAAAATATTTCCTGCACATACAACATTAGCAAGGTTATTTTCCTGTATGATATCTTTGATGAGAAGATACGTGGGATTTTTGAATGAACGTTTTCTCACACATGACAAATTTGAAAGGCTTTTCTACAGTATGAGTTCTTTGATGAGAAGATAGGTTGAGCTTTGTGATCAATGTCTTATCACAAATGTCACATTTGAAAGGTTTTACTTCAGTATGAGTTTTTTGATGATAAGCTAGGAGAAATTTGCGATCGAACGTTTTCTCACACATGTCGCACTAGAAGGGTTTTTCTCCAGTATGAATTCTTCGATGATACGTTAGGGCGAATTTATGGTGGAATGTTTTATCACAAATGTCACATTTGAAAGGTTTTTCTCCAGTATGAATTCTTTGATGAGATGAAAGGTCGGATTTTGTGCTGAATGTTTTATCACAAATGTCACATTTGAAAGGTTTTTCTCCAGTGTGAGTTCTTCGATGATCAGATAGGTGGGATGATTCGTTGAATGTTTTTTCACATATATCACATTTGAAAGGTTTTTCTCCAGTATGCGTTCTTTGATGACGAATTAAACTGTAATTTGCAGCATAAAATTTCCTGCACATGTCACATTTGAAAGGTTTTTCTCCAGTATGAGTTCTCTGATG
>NC_142810.1:61998908-62015325 GCF_049724085.1 Artemia sp. Qi Xiang Cuo
TTTTCATTCTCACTGAGAAAACCATAAACCACGTGGTGGGCGTGGGAGTAAAAGATAGCCTTCTACTGTGGTGGGAGGGGGGTTGTCATTCTCAAAGACAGAATTTCTGGACTTTTCAACAACGTTAAATAACCCCTTCAAAAATTTGATTGCATGTTTTACGGAACTGATGGGCGTGGGGGAGGGGGCTGGTTGCCCTCCATTTACTTTCGACTATCAAAAAGGGCGGTACCTATGTATTATAGAGCTAATTTTTTTCCCAAAATCACCGGATCAAAATTTTGAGATAGCCATTTTGTTCAGCATGGTCGAAAATATTATAACTATGTCTTTTAGGATGACTTAATCCCTCGACGCCCCCGGGGGGAGGGCTGAAAGTTATGAACTTTACCCAATGTTAACATATAGTATTTGTTATTGGGAAGTATACAGACGTTTTCAGGGGGAATTTTTTTTGGTAGGGGGGGGTGGGGGTGGGTCGGGGTTTATATGGAAGGATCTTTTCATGAAGGAAGTTTTCATGGGGGAAGGGACATTGCTATGAAGGGGGCGCCGGATTTCCCAGCATTATTTTAAAAAAGATCAGAAATTAAATATAAAAAAAAACAAGTTTTTCAAGTGAAAATAAGGAGTAACATCAAAACTTAAAACGAACAGAAAATATTACGTGTATGATTGGGCTAACCCCCTAGTCAATACTTCGCTCTTTAAGCAAAAGATTTTTTAATACTTTCATAAGAGCTATTTATTCTAAGTAACGGCCTCTGTGATTAAGGGTCATTTTTAAAGAATTGGAACAAAATTCGAACTTTAGCTTAAAAAGCGAGGTATTGACTAGGGCGCGAGCCCCTAATATACGTATTAAAAATATATGAATATAGAAATTCGTTACGTAAGTTAATTCGTAAGTTACGTATATTTATTACTAATAAAAACGTTCGTAAATAAAATTAAACAAGTTTCGAGAAAGCCATTTAACAAAATAAAAGTAAAATTAATATGCAAATTTTGTTTTAATTATTCGGCCTTTGTGATTAAGGGGTCATTTTTAAAGAATCGGAACAAAATTCGAACTTTAGCTTAAAGAGCAAGGCATTGACTAGGGGGTGAACCCCCTAATATACGTATTAAAAATATATGAATATAGATGTTCGTTACGTAAGTTAATTCGTAAGTTACGTAGCCTATATTTATTACTAATAAAATCGTTCGTAAATAAAATTAAAAAAGTTTAGAGTAAGCCATTTAACCAAATAATAGTAAAATGAATATACAAATTTTGTTTTGATTATTCATGTAAGTTGAGCCAAAATCAAACTCAGCATTAATCCAAAAAAAGTCAAAAATTAAATAAAAAAACAAGTTTTTTTAACTGAAAGTAAGGAACGAAGTTAAAACTTAAAACGAACAGAAATTATTCCGTATATGAAAAGGGCTGTCCCCTCCTCAACGCCTCGCTCTTTACGCCAAAGTTTAACTTTCTCATAAATCAATTTTTTTTAAACAATATTTGTTTTAATTGCAAATTTTGTCTTAATTAAATTTAACGAAAATGACACCATCAGATTCAGCTTATCAAAGAACTATATTAAAGAAGTTTCAAACTCCTATCTGCAAAGATGTGAAATTTTACATTTTTAATTAGCTTTAACGAAAATAACACCATCGCATTCAGCTTATCAGAGAACCCTATTTAAGAAGTTTCACGCTCCTATCTGCAAAAATTTGGAAATTTAGATTTTTTGCTCGAAAAAAGATCACGATGTGTGTTTTTTTTTTCAGGGGTAATCGTTTCGAACCAGTGGTCATAGAATATTGTGAGCGGGCTCATTAAAACGGAAATTAAAAGTTCTAGTGTCCTCTTTAAGTGACCAAACAGCTGGAGGGCAGCTAAACCCCCATCAACGCTAATTTTTTCCCAAAGTCGCTTGCTTGAAACTTTGAGATAGACTTTTGGCTCAGATTAGTTGAAAAATGTAAAAAGTACGTCTTTAAGGATGACTTATCCCCCTCACAGTCCCAAGGGGAAGGGCTGCAAGTTTCGAACTTTGCCCATTGTTTACATATAGTATAGGTTATTGCACATATATATTATATGCACAATATAGTATAGTATACAATATAGTATAGTATACAATATAGCATACTGTACAATATAGTATAGGTTAAGTATACAAACATTTTCCGGGGGGATTTTTTCTGGTAGGGGGGGGCTGGGGGAGGGGTTTACATGGGAGGATCTTTCCATAGAGAATTTTGCATGGGGAAGGGAATTTTTCATGAAGGGGGTACCGGATTTCCCAGCATTATTTAAAAAACGATCAGAAATTAAATTAAAAAAAAAAACGTTTCTGCAACTGAAAGTAAGGAAGAACATGAAACACTTATACTAAGAGAAATTATTAGATATATTAGGGGGTTCAGCCTGTCGTCAATACATCGCTCTTTACGCTAAATTTTTACTTAATACTTTCAAAAGAGCTTTTTATTCTAATTAAACGGCCTTTGTGATTTTAGCGTAAAGAGACCGGGGGGGAACCCCCTAATATCAAACAGTTCGTGGTAACGAACTGTAAGTAAGGAGCGACCCGGCTCAATGGTAACCGAAACTCTAAGTAACGGAATTTTGATACCAATAGATGCATCAAAAGAATCAGATTCTGATTTCAAATATATAAGTTATATATTTGATTTCAATTAATTCTGATTTCAATTATATAAGTTTCATCAAGTTTAGTGTTACTCATCAAAAGTTACGCGCCTGAGAAAATTTGGTTGATTTTCGAAAAAAGGGGAAAGACCCCCTAAAAGTTATAGAACCTTAATGAAAATCACACCATCATATTTAGCGTATAACAGAACCCTACTGTTGAGGTTTCAAGCTCCTATCTACAAAAATGTGGAATTTTCCCTTTTTTGCCAGAAGAAAGATCACCGATGCGTGTTTATTTGTTTTTTTTTTTTGTTTTTTTTTCTTTTTCCCAGGGGTAATCGTATTGACCCAGTGGTCCTAGAATATCGTAGGAGGGCTCATTGGAACGGAAATTAAAAGTTCCAGTGCTCTTTCTAAGTGACCAATAAAATGGAGGGCAACTAGGCCCCCTCCCACGTTCATTTTTTCCCAAAGTCACCAGATCAAAATTTTTAGATAGCCATTTTGTTCAGCATAGTTGAAAAATCTAATAACTATGTCTTTTATGATGACTTAATCCCCCACAGTCCCCAGGTGAAGGGCGGCAAGTTATGAACTTTGCCCATTGTCTACATATAGTATTGGTTATTGGGAACTATACAGACATTTTCAGGAAGGATTCTTTTTTGGTGGGGGGGGGCTGGAGGAGGAGTTGACTCGGGAGAATCCTTCCTTGGAGGATTTTTCCTTGGAGTAAGGGATATGTCGATGAAGGGGGTACCTGATTTCCCGGTCTTACTCAAAAAACGAATCAGAAATAAAATTAAAAAAAAACAAGTTTTTTCAACTGAAAGTAATAAGCAACATTAGAACTTAAAACGGACATAAATTGTTACGTATATGAGGGGGTTCGCCCCCAAGTCAATCCCTCGCTCTTTACGCTACAGTTTTTTTTAGTGATTTGAAAAGAGCTATCTATTCTAGTTAAACGGCCTTTGTGATTCAGGGTTTTGTTATTTAAAAAAAATTTTAACTTTAGCTTAAAGAGCGTGTTATTTGATAATGATAGAACCCTCTCATATGCTTAATAATATATACGTAATAAAAAAACCATAAAAAAAAGAGGTAAGGCTCAATAGCATTCAAAACTTTAAAAAACGGAATTTTCATGTCAATAAATGTATCAAAAGAAAGGGCTTATATTGCTGATTCTAAATATATAAATTTTATTATTAAGTTTAGTATTACTCATCAAAGGCTCCCCTACAAGTGAAAGAATTTTAATGAAAATCACACCGTCAGATTCAGCGTATCAGAATACCCTATTAGATTGGTTTCAAGCTCATATCTTCAAAAATTTGCAACTTTGTATTTTTTGTCAGAAGAGATCACGGATGCGTGTTTATTTTTTTTTTTTTTAGGGATAATCTTACCGACTCAGGGGTCCTTCAACATCAAGAGAGAGGTCATTCGAACGGAAATTAAAAGTTATAGTGCCTTTTCAGAGACCAAAAATGCTGGAGGGTAACTTGGCCCCCTCCCACGCCCCTTTTTTCCCAATTTCGTCTGATTCACAAGGGAACAAATTTTTTTGTACTTTCATCAGAGATATTTATTATAATTAACGGCCTTTGTAATTAAGGAGTCATTCTTAAAGAATTGGAACACGATTTGAATTTAACGTAAAGAGCGAGGTATTGACTAGGGGGCGAACCCCATAATATACGTAATAAAAATATACGAATATAGAAATTCGTTACGTAAGTTAATTTGTAAATTAGACCAGAAACAAATTTAGAGAAAGCCATTTATCAAAAGAAAAGTAAAATTAATATGCAAATTTTGTTTTACTCATTCAATAACTGTGAGCCAAAATAAAAGCTGCATTAACTAAAAACGATCAGAAATTAAATAAAAAATAACAAATTTTTTAAACTGAAAGTAAGGAGCGACATTAAAAATTAAAACGAACAGAAATTATTCCGTATATGAAAGGGTATGTCCCCTCCTCAACGCCTCGCTATTTACGCTAAAGTTTTTTATTGTTTAAAAAAATAAAGTTGTGGGAAAGTCAAACTTTAGCGTAACGAGCAAGGCGTTGAGGAGGGGACATCTCCTTTCATATACGGAATAATTTCTGTTCGTTGTAAGTTTTAATGTCGCTCCTTACTTTCAGTTTAAAAAACTTGTTTTTTTTATTTAATAAGAAATTAAAAACGGGTTGGACCCATATGTCCCTTTCCCTTTGGACGATAAAACTATACAAGTACTGTATCAAGTATAACTCACGAAAATCTTGTTAATTTTTGTCAAAGTTTAACTTTTTGGCATCCCTGCCTTCAATAAAAAAAATCAAGGTACTACCACTTAAATATAATAACTCCCTATCCCCCCCCCCTGGATACCATCTTGATAGGATACCGTCTCTGCTTTAAACTAAAAAAAAATTAATTAACTTATTGGCATCCCTGCTTTAAAAAAAAATAGAGGTATTATCATTTAAATATGATAGCTCACTACTCCCCCCCCCCTCTGGATACCGCCTTGATAGGATGCCGTCTCTGCCTTAAATTAAGAAAAAAATTGGCATCCCTGCTTTCAATAAAAAAAAATCCAGATATTATCATTTAAATGTAATACCTGCCTACCACCCCCCCCCCCCCCTCTGGATACCACCTTCATAGGATACCGTCTCAGCTTTACATTAGAAAAATACTTTACTTAATAATTAACTAGGTTCAAACAAACACGCAAAATAACGTTAAACAGCTTAGTGTTCCTAAGGAAAAAAATGAGGGTATGAGTAAAGGGGTACAAAGACAACACCAAAAATGTCTAAATTATTCAGATATACCTCAAATTATTTGAAAACTGAGTTATAGATTCGCCGTGGAATTGAAGAAGATCCAAAGAATCTAATTAAAAGGGAGCACACACAGGGGGGCCATTTTTTAGGGGGGGGGCAGGGGTGGGCCATTGACCACCCTAATTTTTCTGGTGGGCCCAAGCGTCCTCCCAAAAAGGCCTTTTTTTTCTTTGACAAAATATACAGGAACAAAATTACAATTAGCAATTAGTCAAAATTTTTGAAACTGCTAAAATTACATGTAGATTAACTTAGATAATAGTGAGATTAATAGTGCAACTGGGTCGTGCAAGGGTTGAAGTGACAGATCAGTTTCTGATTTTATTGATTCAACATCTTTCTTATGTGCTATCCATGAGGAGTGTTTCCTCTTCTACTTATTTTGGTAGTAGAATACTTATTTTTGGACTATTCTACTTTCAAATATTAAATCTACTTATCTACTTACTTTCTACTTATTTTTGGAGGCTTAAGTTTTCGTGCCGGCCAAGTATTTTGGTTTTGATTCCGTTGAATTGTAATCTATAAAACTTTAGAATTCAATTATAGAATGGAACGGTACAGTTGTTTTTAGAAGCGGCATCTTTGTCGGGAGCGGCAAAAAGGGAATTCGGGAAATTATAAAGATCAGTTTAAATGAATGAATTTGTTTAAAACCGTAAGACCATCTATATATAACCAATGTATTATTCGCCCAGTTCGCCAGTTTACTATCTGATATCAGCAGCTGAAGAGCCATTGAGAATTCATGAGTTTTTCAGGAGCTCAAAAGCGTAAATTTGCAGCATTGAAGAAGGAGAAAGAAGCAGAAAAGCAAGTTTCTCTCAACAGATTGATTAAGAAGCAAAAGCCAAGTGAACCGGCTCGGCAAGTAAGTAACCTACAGTATTTGTGTTTTATTAAGTCGTTTCTTTTTTTTTAGCGATATGGTGGTCCAAAGTTAAAATTCTTAACCGCGCTGGGTAGTTTATATGGTGTTAAGGGGATGCGGTACCTTAAATGTTCACCCTATCTCGCCTATTATAGACTTTTTTAGTTTGTCTGGCCAAACTATTTAGAATTGATTGGGCAGTCTTGCTCTGGCTCGTAAAGCTTGGATAAGAGATTCGAATAATCGACACAAAACTAAAAGCCGACACCTACTTTCCCGTAAATCTTTGAAAAACCATATAACTTCTCGCGGTTTGTCCCGGAGATAGAGATGTTCAGATTTAATGAAACATATATTATCGGAAAGCCTATTTTTTTATTTTTTCTATTAATCGGAGTAAATTTTCTTCTTAAAGTTCAGGAAAGGACAGTCCCTCAAAATGTTCCAGCATACCTGTTAGGAAAACGCCGAAAATCACCTGAAAGGAATTATCAGTTGACCAGCTTGGTAATTTTGGGAACTCCCTATGGCGCTAAAAAAAAGCTAATTCGTTTTTACTGTTGTAAAAAAGCTAATTCGGAAGTTAGGTAGCCTCTTTTACTTTCTAGTTTTTATCTTAGATCTTTCCTTTTTTTTGTCATTTAATTCTTCTTTAATAAAAGGTAAAATATATCCCCTCAACCAATGTAGTATAGTTATCTTTAAAATTAACTAGCCTTTTACTGAAAAATAATAAATACAAAATAATACTGGATATGCAGTAGACCTGGTTTCCAATAAATCAAATAAAAAAAACAAACAAGTTTTTTAAACTGAAAGTAAGGAGAGACATTAAAACTTAAAACGAAAAGAAATTATTCCGTATATGAAAGGGGGTATCCCCTCCTCAACGCTTCGCTCTTTACGCTAAAGTTTTCTATTGTTTTACAAAATAAAGTTGTGAGACAGTCAAACTTTAGCGTAAAGGGCGAGGCGTTGAGGAGGGGACAGCCCCTTTCATATACGGAATAATTTCTTCGCTCTTTAAGCTAAAGTTTTTCATTGTTTTAAAAAATTAAGCAGTGAGACAGAGTCAAACTTTAGCGTAAAGAGCGAGGCGTTGAGGAGGGGACAGCCCCTTTCATATACGGAATAATTTCTGTTCGTTTTAAGTTTTAATGTCGCTCCTTACTTTCAGTTTAAAAAACTTGTTTTTTTTATTTAATTTCTGATCGTTTTTTAGTTAATGCAGCTTTTATTTTGGCTCACCGTCATTGAAAAAGCAAACAAAATTTGCATAACAATTTTTATTTTCTTTTGCTAAATGGATGTCTCTAAATTTGGTTATGACGTAATTTACAAATTAACTTACGTAACTAACTTCTATAGGCCTATTCGTATATTTTTCTTCTGGCAAAAAATACAAAGTTGCCGATTTTTGCGGATATGAGCTTGAAATCTATGTAATAGGGTTTTCTGATACGCTGAATCTGACGGTGTGATTTTCATTAAAATTCTTTCACTTGTAGGGGATGTTTCCCCCCTCTTTAAAAAATCGGGTAAATTTTCTCAGGCTCGTAGCCTTTGATGAGTAATACTAAACTTAAATTAAATTTATATATTTAGAATCAGCATTATAAACCCATTTTTTTTTATACATTTATTGACATCAAAATTCCGTTTTTAAAAGTTTCAATTACTATTGAGCCGTATCGCTTGTTTTTTTTTATTGTTTTTTTTTATTACGTATATATTATTACGTATATGACGGGGTTGTCCCCTTAGTCAATACCACGCTCTTTACGTTTAAAGTTAAAAACAATTTCAATTCAAAAACACCTGAATCACAAAGGCCGTTTAATAGATAGCTCTTTTGAATGCACTAAAAAAACTGTAGCGTAAAGAGCGAGGTATTGACTTGGGGGAGAACCCCCTCATATACGTTATAATTTCTGTTCGTTTTAAGTTCTAATGTTGCTTCTTACTTTCAGTTGAAAAAATTTGTTTTTTTTTTAACTTTAATTTCTGATCGTTTTTTAAATAATGCTTGGAAATCCAGCGCCCCCTTCATAGAAATGTCCCTTACCCCAAAGAAACATCCTCCACGGAAAGATTCTCCCGATTAACCCCCTCCTCCAGCCCCCCCTCCAGAAAAAATCCTTCCTGAAAATGTTTGTATACTTCCCAATAACCAATAAATAATGATGGCAAGTCCGGCGCCCCCTTCATGGTAATTTCCCTTCCCCCATGAAAACTTCCTTCATGGACATCCATTTTTCGGTCACTTAAAAAGGGCACTAGAACTTTTAATTTCCGTTCCAATGAGCCCTCCCACGATATTCTAGGACCACTGGGTCGATACGATCACCCCTGGAAAAAAAAAAAATAACCACGCATCCGTGATCTTTCTTCTGGCAAAAAATGCAAAATTCCACATTTTTGTAGATAGGAGCTTGAAACCTCTACAGTAGGGTTCTCTGATGCGCTAAATATGATGGTGTGATTTTCATTAAGGTTCTATAATTTTCTATAATCTGATTCTTTTGATGTATCTATTGGTATCAAAAACCCGTTTTCTAGAGTTTCGGTTACCATTGAGCCGAGTCGCTCCTTACTTACAGTTCGTTACCACGAACTGTTTGATTAAGATTACCTCTCTGTTGTTTTGTTTTGTTCTTTTTTCTTCTGCAAAGCACTTTTAATTTTATGTATAACAATGCTACATGGGTCGAGGGGCATAAGCCAAAGATTGTGGTTCTTTTTTTTTTTTTTTTTTATTGATGGAACCACACAGTTTGGCAGTGCTGTTAATTTTATGGATAATAATGCTACATGGGTTGAGGGGCATAAGCCAAAGATTGTCTTTTTTTTTTGTTTTTTTTTTATTGATGGAACCACACAGTATGGCAATGCTTATAGCATTCGATTTGCTACAATGCCGACTGGTGATATGAAGCCGCATTCGATTTGCTGTAGTCACGCTTCACGTTTCGCCATTTGGTCCAAAACTATGAACCTGTTTGGCGGTCACATTATCAGTAGTTCTTCAGGCTAAATGGGAGAACGTCGCAGAAAAAATGCAAATAAGCCCACCACGGAGAAGGACTTAACTGAAACTACAGTAAATCGAATGCGTCTTTAGCTTATTTGCGATCTAACATGACACCCGACTCTTCATTTAAGGACTACTGCAAAGGCTTTTTGCGATTTGGGTTGCTATTGCATTAAGCCAAAAGTTTATATTATTGTCTTTACGGGTAGATAAGGATCAACGCATGTATAATCATCCGAAAAACGCCCTCTTTGGCTTTGCTGAAATTTCCTGTTTTTTTTCTGAAGTTCGATATACTTTAGTAAACTGTCACACCATGGAGGAGTTCTAGCACTATTTTTCCCGAACTGCTGAGCCGAAAGCGGAAACTGCTACGCAGTTTGGACTTAACATACTAAAAAAAAGCAACTGCTTAACAGTTGAAAATGAGTTCAATAGTGCTTCAAAGTACAAGAGTGGCTTTTAACCTTTGGGTATATCTTTCAGGTGCCTGACTCAGCACCCGAACAATCCATTGCCGTCGCTTTGGGGACCTTCGAAGGACGTGGTGGTCGGTCAGACCGAGCTAGTAGAAAACGAGATGACTCAAAGAGACACTGCGCCTGTCACTGCTCAAGAGGAACAATCTGGACGAGATACGACTCGAGATGAAGAGCACCATCGTTCAAGTGGTCCTACTGATATTTCTTCATCCTCCCACGACCATCCATGTCAACCATACATGGTACCCTGCATGGTACCCTGCTACGGTACCCTGCACAGGTTTCAGCAAACGGTAAGCTAAGACGGTCATTTAATATTTCGTATTATGGAAAGCATCCTTGGCTTGAGTACTCAGTTAAGGAAAATTCGGTTTTCTGCTTCTGCTGCAGACACTTTGGCGGCACGTCAACCCTTCGTGGAAAGAGATACGGGGTGAGGCTTGTCATCGAGACCTGCGTTAGAAGATGAAAGGGCATCTCCAGTTTTCTAAAACAGCATGCAAAAAGTGACCGCCGCGGCGACAGTGCTGTTTCGTGAACGAAGTTCAAAGCCATACAAGCGAAGTATATGCAACCCATCGAATCTATTTTGTTAATGGACAGGCCAAAAGAGATGACTGAAAACAGGGAACACGTAAGGGCTTTACTGAAAGTAACGGCCCTACTGGGGCGACTGGGTACAGCCTTTTGCGGCCACGATGAAACTGAATCTTCAGCAAACAAAGAGCAATTTCGTCGAAACTTGCAATCTTCTCGACGAGTATTCTCCCACGCTTTTCAACAAACTACAAAGACGATACGGCCATTATATGTCCCACGAATACCAGAACGATCTAATTTCAGTTATCGGATCTAGGCTTCGGTCTACAATAGTGCAAGAAGTTAAGCGTGCCAAATACTTTGCTGTTCTTGTCGAAGAAAGAACAGCTCGCCATTCTTCTGAGGTACTTCGACGAGGGAAAAGTACGAGAAAGACCAATAGGATGCTACCATATGAAAAGCCTGGATTCTGTGAGGTTTGCCAGCTTCATTCACGACACAGCGGTGAAACTTGGTCTCGACTGGAACTATTGTGTTGCTCAGTGCTACAACGGAGCAAGCGTGATGAGCGGGCCCTTCTCTGGTGTTCAAGCGCGACTGAGAGCGAAAGCGCCACAAGCAATATACATTCATTGCCATGCGCATAGACTAAATTTGGTCATTGCAAACTGCATTGAAGGCGTTGGGACTGTTGGCTCATTTTTTTCGTTAGTGCAAAATCTGTACACGTTCATTTCCAACAGCAACACCAGACATCAGCTTTTTGTCGAGTCCCCAAAGGCTACTCAACTGCCAGTCCTGGAATTAGAAAGGAGTGCTGCGACAAGATAGTCATACTGGTATCGATCAATATTGATGATAAGACTCCGATATGAATGTGTTCTGGCTGTACTGTCTGCAATCAGCGAGGGAGCTGATAGTGAAGCTCGAGCAGAAGCAGCTGGGCTCCAGAGAAAAATGGAATCTTTCATAGTTATATTCCAGTTGCTCTATATGGAAGCAATTCTGAGGAGGACAAACTCCCTTTACGAGCAGCTTCAGGAAGTTGATCTGGTAATATCCAGGTCCCACACCTTTAATCAAGCAACACGGAACTGCGCTCTGACACTTCATTTGAATCGCTGTTGGAGAAGGCAAAAGAGTTTACTGAAGGTCTTGAAATTGAAGTACCTGACGTGAATGGACCCGCAACCGGATCCTCCTCTGTGGGTCAGAAAGGACGAACTAGAAGAACCCGAAAAATTATCAAACGCCTGAAAGAATTTATGACAATTCCGAAGTAGGGGAAAAACTTTTTTGAATCAGACAACAGAGCTCCAACTCTAGCGGAAGAACTGAAAAGAGAATACCTGGAGACTGTAGATCGTCTGATTGCAGAATTCGACAGACGGTTTACAGATAACCTTCCAGTGCTCAGTACACTCGAAGCGCTGGACCCCAGCTCTACTAAGTTCATGGATGCAGGGCTCCTCAAGCAATTCTCTGAACTTTATTCTGAAATGGACATTGACCAGATTCTTCTTGAGGCCCAAGCTGGTATTTCCAAGCGGTTTTTGCTCGAGGAGGAGGCAAAGCCGAAGAACTTCATGGACGTCATCGATAATATCGAGACACTTCCAGTGGCCTATTCAGAAATCATCAAAGTTCTTCATATTCTTCATGCCTTTTCCGAACCTATGGCTTAAGAGCGAAAGGAGGAAAGACAAAGCAATTGAGACAATTTCCTTAATTTTTACGGTAACTCCCACGGAAGGCAGTTTTTTTTTCAGATAAAGCTAGAGGCAATTTTTTTTTATACAAGCCTGCTTCGGGGCCCATGTCGATTGCTTGCCCACCCTAAGGTTTGGCTGAAATGGCGCCTCTGAGCACATAAAAAAGCCAAATTAGGCCAGTAGCCTATGAGAAATCGCAAAATACCCAAGACAATGAACAAGTCCCAATGGTGGGCCCTGGGTCTATCAAAATATTTCAATGGTTTCCCAGGGAATTTGATATCATTTTCTTTTGTCTCCACTTTAAATGAAAAAAATAATTATCTTTTTGGCATCCCTGCTTTCAATAAAAAAAATGAGGTATTATCATTTTAAAATGATAGCCCCCTACCCCTCCCCCTATAGGCAATAATTTAAAATTTATTTATGAATCATATTTTTAGGGTAACTTCCATTTCAATCTTTAATTCCCGAACTTTGTACATAGCTTAGTCTATAGCTAAATTTTGTCTCTATAGAAGTTTTTTTTTGGGGGGGGGGGGTAAAAATGTGTCAGAAAGAATATTGTATTTTCTATCAGGCGTTCAACAATTGAGCATTAAATATTAAGAAAACCTTATTTAAAAACAGCAAATGAAAGAGAAAATTCTGCAAACTTACAATTCAGCTGTAGAAACAATCTGTCGGCTGTCAATTTCAAAATCCAACTGAAGGCTGAAGCTGTATAGTAGTGAATGCGTTCTATAATTCTATTCAACTTGAAAATAAAATTCTTGACAACGAAGGATGTAAGAAATAGCGATTGAGAAACAGCATTCGAAATTATTTAAACTCATGTCATAAAGACGATACTTTTTTTGTCAACATATGAAGAACTGTGTATATTGCAATATTTGCAAATGCATATTGCATCTGTCTGGTTTTTATGCAAAGTAACAAAAGAGACGAAAATTAACAAACACGAGAACAATGAAGAATTATGGTATGCAAAGTAATATTTGGCAGGGAAAGTCACTGGTGATGAATTGCTAAGGGGGGCACTGTGATTGCTTGATTATCGGGGATTCGGGGAACTTAATTTTTTTCGGGGCGACACATAGATTTTCGGGGAAATACCCGAAAATTCTGGGATAGTGCAAGCTCTGCTTGATTTATAATCAGGAAAATCGAAATACTAAATCACACGAGAAAGAAAAGCTCTGACTTTGCGGTTGACGCAATAAAGAATTGCTGCAAAATTAATTTAAAGTCGATCAAACGCCGCCACCTCTGCCGGTGGCGGCGCGCCGGCGGCATTATGACACTTCGGCGGTGAGTAGTAAGTACATATGGAATTTGCTCTCTTTACGTTCCCTGGCACCTTTCCGTGGCGGATTACCAGACTAGTTATTTGACAGTGTGAAAAACCCATACCTTTGACACTGTATTTACGCGTGAACATTTTAAAAAGCTAATCTGTCTTGGAAATAGTTTGATATGTTTGGGGAAATTACGTTCCTTGGCGTTTAATTGACATTTGGAAAAAAGGGGTAATTAGTGATAGGATAATTTTTTAACATGAAATCTCTGAATAAAATATTTTTGGAGCATGTACTTGACGATGGAGAAAAAGGGTAACAGCGATTAGCAATTACGAGTGGGGATTCACCGCTGTTTTTTTTTTAATCGAAAACTAGAGATTGTTAAATTGCTTATTTCAGAATTGTTTTGATTGACATTTTTGCAAAAAGGGATAAGAAATTCGCAAATTGGACACTATGAATGTTATTAATCAATGTTTTGAATAATAGGAGTGTGATTGATTCTAATTAGTGATTGGATAATTTTTTAACATGAAATCTCTGAATAAAATATTTTTTGGGAGAGATGGGTTGATGGTGTACTGTATAATACACAAGTGATATTTGAACAGTGTTGTCAATTGAAAATAGGGTCTAACGTTTTAGTATACTAAAAAGTTGATACTAAGAGAGATGTAGATGGTAAGAAAAGAAGTTTAATAATGAAATTCAGAACAAAACTTAGAAATCCTTGCAAATCAAGTAGTAAGGTGTATGTGAGTACGAACCATCAATGATCATAAGCACCAGACACTAACCAGCAGAGACATCAACTCCCCAAAGGTCCCTTACCCCCACACTCGTTGGGCACCCCCTCCCTCCAACTTTTTGGCCCCCCCCCCCATTTTTTTTTTTTTTAACATGATATATTTTTTTCAACTTTTTTTTACATGTCTTCGAATGAGATGAAACAAATTTAAATTCAGTAGTGTTCCGTCGTGGTTTACCTTGTCACAGTTACGACAGGCTTAGAGATAGGCAAACACCCGCCCAGACACATAAGCGGAGGAAGTGAGAGAGAGGGACAAAAAAACACATGCCTACATCGATGAATGGATTCTCTGACACACAAACCAACAATGACAGGCATTGGAAGATTAGGCAAACTCTCGCTCAGACGTCAACAGTCCATAAGGGGAGAGATATCCAAAAGTTGGGTTGATCTAGGCTTCCTTAGAGTGGCGCGCCACTCTAAGTGAACCTCGATCAACCCTATTTTTTGATTTCTCTTCCTTATGACTGTGCGTCCGAGCGAGAGTTTGCCTATCTCAATAGCCTGTCATTGTTGCTTTGTATGTCTGAATCTATATATTTGCATGTGTTTTTGTCTCTCTCACTCTCTGGGCCTATTTGTCTGAGCGGATGTTTGCTTATCTCAGTGTCTGTCTTTGTCGGTTTATATGTGAGAATTCATTTATTTATTAGTGTTTTTGTCTCTCTCACTTCCTCTGCTTATTTGTCCGGGTGGATATTTGCCTATCTCAACGCCTGTGATTGTTGCTTTGTATGTCAGAATCCTTACATTTATATGTGTTTTTTGTCTCTCTCACTTCCTCTGCTTATGTGTCTGGGCGGGTGTTTGCTTATCTCAGTGCCTATCCCTCTCGGTTTGTATGCCTGAATCAATCTATTTATATTTTTTTTTGACTCCATCATTTCCTCTGCTTATTTGTCTGGGCGGGTGTTTGCCTATCTCAATGCCTCTGTTTGTAGGTTTGTGTGTCAGAATCCTTACATTTACATTTGTTTTTGTCCCTCCCATTTCTTCAGCTTATGTGATTGGGTAGATGTTTGCCTATTACATTGTCAGTTTGTATGTCAGAATCCATATATTTCTTTATGTTTTTGTCACCACCACTTCCTCTGATTATGTGTCTGGGCGGATTTTTGCCTATCTCGATGCCTGTCTCTGTCGGTTTGTACGCCAAAATGAAAATATATGAATGTATTTTTGTCTTTCTCATTCTCCCTGCCTCTGTGTCTGGGTGGATGTTTGCTTATCTCAATGCCTGTCTTTGTCGTTTTGTATGTTAGAATTTATATATTTATAGGTGTTTTTGTCTCTCTCACTTCCTCTGCTTATGTGTCTGGGCGAATGTTTGCCTATCTCAATGCCTGTTTTTGTCGGGTTGTATGTCAGAATCCATATTTTATATGTGTTTTTTGTCTCCCTCACTTCCTCTGTTTATGTGGCTGAGTGGGTTTTTGCCTATCTCAATGCCTGTCTCTGTCAGTTTTTATGCCGGAATCAATATATTTGAAGGTGTTTTTGTCTCTCTCACTCTCCTTGCCTATGTGACTGAGCGGATTTTTGCTTATCTCAGTGACTGTCTTTCTCAATGTGTGTGTCAGAATCTATATATTTATATATGTTTTTTGTCTCTCTCACTTCCTCTGCTTACGTTTCTGGGCAAATGTTTGCCTATCTCAATGCCTGTTTTTTTCGGCTTTAATGTCGGATTCTATATATTTATATGTGTTTTTTGTCTAAATCACGGCCTCTGCTTATGTGTCTGAGTGGGTTTTTGCCTATCTCAATGCCTGTCTCTGTAGGTTTTTATGTCTGAATCAATATCTTTGCATGTGTTTTTGTCTCTCTCGCTCTTCTTTCCTATTTGTCTGGGCAGATGTTTGCTTATCTCAGTGACTGTCTTTGTCAATTTTTGTGTTAGAATCTATTTATTTATATGTGTTTTTGTCTCTTTCACTTCCTCTCCTTATGTGTCCTGGAGGGTGTTTGACTATCTCAATGCCGGTCTCTGCCGGTTTGTATGCCTGAATCAATATATTTGCATGTGTTTTTGACTCTCTCACTCTCCCTGCCTATGTGTCTAGGCGGATGTTTGCTTATCTCAATGCCTGTCTTTGTCTGATTTGTATGTCAGAATCCATATATTTATAGGTGTTTTTGTCTCTCTCACTTCCTCTGCTTATGTGTCTGGG
>NC_142810.1:62015825-62043765 GCF_049724085.1 Artemia sp. Qi Xiang Cuo
CTTTTGACTTCTGCTTGTAAACTGTGCTGTCTTTTGGTGTAGATCAATAATTAATTACAACTGTTGAGCTGTTTGAACTTAACTAATGCTTTGTGTTGGGATTAGTAAGCTGCTTCTGCCTGGGCTATGCTGTTGTGTTGACTTGGTAGCCTATGTTTTGTTTTTTGTCATGTTGGGCCTGTCCAAAATGAGCAAAAATCAGTATATAGGCTAGCAGTCTCTGCTGAATGAGACTGTGAGTTCTTGCGACGTATGCTTTTCCTGGCTGAACGCTATTAAAGGCTGATGTGAATACGGCCCAGTTTCAAACATATCCACATTTTTTTATGGCCTTTTAATCGCGGGATGCTATTTTCCCCCGGTAAGATCCCAAACAGAATGTCCCTATGTGCGAAAAAACTGACGTATCTGATCACCAATGCGCTGCATCCTAACTATAAGCAAATGCTTGTGAAGGACATTCAGTCATATTTAGTACTATAACATGACGAGACAACCAACAACGCTGGTATTAAAGAGTTACAAATACGCATTCGATATTGGTCCTCATACAGAGGTACTTGCACATTGGTACTTGCAGGATCCATATAATTCATAATGCTTTCTTGACAGGTCTTCAGGTGTTCGGATTATCGAAAGTGGGAGTGCCAGGGAATGCTTTCATGAAGCATGTCCCAAGCCGCTGGCTGACGATCGGACGTGCCCTCGCTAGAATCATGCAGCAGTGGCCGGCAATCTTAGAGTACTTCCTGAACTTCGTGCTGAGAGAGAAAAAACTGAAGAATCTTCTGTCCACTCCCAAATTTCTGAAGATTGTGGTTTATATAAAAAGTGCAACGATGAAGGCCCAACTTCAGTTTGTTCTAGCCTCAGCAAAACTGTTCATGAGTTTCACCCAACTGTTCCAGAGAGAAGAGCCTCTCATTCGTGTTCTGCACTCAGAGATCAAAAGACTAGTTGTGACGCTTTGCAGACGGGTCTTTACTCCAGATTTCGTGACTGAGACTGAAAATTTCTCACTAGAAATGTTGAACCTTGCTGAAATATTTGCAGATAACCACATAGTTTCAGAAAATGAAGAACGAGCTTTCAGTGAGAAAGCAACACTGAAAGACAAGGCCATTTTCTATGTCAATGTGCAAAAACATTTTATTGCGGGTATTTGCCATATTTTGAACAAATGTCCTCTGGAAAAGGATGGTTTTCTAGAGGCTTTACGCTGTTTGAATCCGATCAACATTCAATAAGTATTGCAGACACAGCGGTTGTGGCAAGCAAGATTGTGATTGGAGTAAGCTTAGACGTCGCCCAGGCTGAGTGGCTGCTTTTGCGAATGGAAACTGGACCCCGTGAGGACATTACTTGGATCGATCATTTTTGGAGCCATTATTTTGGACTGGTGAATGAGCGCGGGGACCGCAAGTACCCGGAACTTACCAAGCTTATCAAAGTGGTGCTGACGTTGTCACATGGCAGCGTAGATGTTCAGCGTGGGTTCTCGCATTCTGGTAGGATTCTCGGTGACGACCAGGGCTTGATGTCTGAACGCGTTCTGGGTGCAAGACTCATGGTATATGACACGTTGAGGCTTTTTGGAGGAAACCAGAAGAATTTGTCATAACAAAAGAGCTATTGAATCTTGCACGTTCCGCATAGTCTCGGTGTCAACAATATCTGGATGAAAAGAAAAAAGAAGAGCTATCCGAGAAGGAGAAAGCAGCTTTCAAAGAGGACAGCAAGCGGAAGTTAAAGGAGGTCCACAACAAAAATAAAGAAATAGAAGACCTGGAAAGGAAAAGGATAAAACTTAGAGCATAAGAGCAAGAAAAGAGAACAGTAGCAGATACTCCACTTCAGGAAGCGACCGACAAAATGAAGAGGGCTGCCGAGTCCAAGAGTTCCATAGACATTGCCCTAGCTGTTTCTTTGCTCGATGGAGCTGTGAAGTCCAGAACAAGTGAAACAGAGCAGATGGTGGAATCTGCGAGAACGGAGCAGTCTCTTGCAAAAAGAAAAACTGACCTCATATTGAAATTGATGCCCAAGAAACAGCAAGAGTGATTCCAAATATTTTACCTGTATCAGTCAATCGTTGGCATTGTATGTGTATCTGATTTTTTACCGTCTTTTACTATTTGTACAGTTTGTTTTTGAAATAAGATAAATAAATGCAAAAACTCGGGAAACGACGAATTTATGTGACCAGCCATCCCACGCCATCTACCACAGATCAGATCCCAAGGAATTCCGAACCCTATATTTGGCCTATATTTGGGCCCAGGAAATCCTATAAAAACAGGACAGAGCCTATAATTTGAAACGAACCGACCTGTCCGAACCCTGAGAATACACCACTACCCAAGTTTAGCAAATATAAACCTGGACAGTTTTCATCCTGATAAGGTACATAGTCAATGTCATTATCAGATTCCTCTATCTTACTTCCTAATTGGGGCCTACCAGCATTCTGTAGCACAAATCAAATGTTTATGATTCAGAAAAACAAAACACAATGCTTTACATTCCAATAATGATATGAGTATTCAGACACGTAGCAAGACATTGAGAAAACATATCAGTTCACCAGTATATAAAAATATGCAGATTAGGATTGAGTAATTCCTAGACTGGGTAGCACTTGAACAGTGAAATCATGTTAAATCAACGTAAATTAACCTCAATAATTGCAAGCATGTCCAAATTGCGGGATGCATAGAATTTAACCAGTAGCTACTGCACGTGTAAACTGCAGAATACCTGGTCAGAGGGTTAAATTTGGAAAAATAAAATATGCGGCCAGAAGGTTATTTGAAGATTCGTTTTCAGACAACCCCTCTCCCAGTTGCTGGTCTATCCTTTCATATAAAAAAAAAACCTACAAAAACAGGCTAAACTTGTAACCATTGGAGAATGGGGCTAATTTTATCCATTTTGTAAATGAAAAAGCCCTTTTTTGTTTAAAGTATCAGGATCATCCATATGAGAGCCCTTTTTTCCCTCATATAGGCCTACTGCATCTTTTTTCTTTGCTATAAATTTATAAAAAGCATTAAACTTGGACAGGAATGTAAAGTCCTGTTTTTTCTGCATTCTTTGCCCTATTGACTGCCTCTTTCTGCATCATTTAACTGATTTTGCTATTCTTCTCTGTTTTGCATTACATTTTCTGTCTCATGGGGGAGCTCCTTTCTTTTCTTTTGCAGCTTGCTCTTTTTTCTAAATTATTGCACATACCTCATTTGGCTCCTTTGCACTGTCTGATTAAGTCTTAATAGGGTTTCATCAACTGTATGCTTAGCAATGACATCCTGGACCAGGCACAATGCTATATCAGTCACCTCTCCTTTAGGTTTTCCACTTGCATGTTCTTGCTCACTGAGTACTTTCCCTCCAGTGTGGATTGTCCATGAGACAGAGTTAAGAAATATTTAAGAAACGCAAGGTATAGAGATCAGGAGAATAAGATAACTAGCTTAAAACATGCAATTATAATTTGTATGAAATTTAGGTTTGTTTGAATTTGTGATCTTTCTTTATATTTAGACTGTCCTAGGTTCATTTTCATGCTGGACCATTCATAGTTGATTCACCATTTGATGATCTCTAGTTTTATTATATTTTTTTTGGCTGATGTTTAAGTGGTCCTTGATTACTAGAGCTTTGGTATTTATTTTAATCTGATCTAGACTTCAACAAAGAAAAAGGTTGTCGCAGTTGAAAATTATCTTATTTTACCTATTCAATCAATCAATCAATCAATTTATTAATACTAAAAAAAAAAAAACAATTACAAACTTAAAATTTATACACGCCCAAGAAGCTCAGCTTGTAAAGGGCCAACAAAACAAATAAGACACTATTATAAAGCACATAAAAAAAAAAAAAAAAAAAAAAAAAAAAAAAAATGGATAAGAGACATTTATGAAAATAGGAGAATTAACAAGAAACTTCACAAATAACTGAAAAAAAATATGTAAACGAAGAAGAGATTGGAAATTAGGATTAAATAAAACAAAAAAATCAGAGAAATATATTGAATGAAAAAAAAGACATATAAATGTGGATGGAATACAAAAAAAGAAGAAAAAACGGGGAAAATACTATACTGGAAATACCCAGTGAGAATGTGCCTTTGCAGAAAGAGATAGAGGGACATCAGGAGGGATTGAGTTCCATAGTAAAATAGATTGATAAACAGGAGACCTCTGACCTGCTGTCGATGATCGCTTAGGTAAAATGAACCTGCGATAAGAGCTACGTAAAAAAGAAGAGTACCTACCTGAGCCTGACAGAAAGAAAAACTTCTGCAGAGATGGTGGAAATGTACCTAGAAAAGCAGAATGTGCTAAATAAAGGTAACTTTTACCAACAATACGATCCAGCGGAGCTATTCCAGTGTCATTATAAAGATCAGAGGAAGGGTAAAAACGAGGTAGAACAAAAGTGGCCTTCACTGCCCTATTTTGGGCTCTTTGAAGTGAGCAGAGAAGAGATTTATTAGTACAACCACAGACAGTACATCAATTAGAGAGGTAAGGAAACATAAAACCAGAATAAAGAGAAAGCATAACATCTGGGGAAAGAAATGAGTTAACCCTGTATAACATTGAAGATTGGCGGAGGACAAGGGAACGGGTATGAGTTATATGGGATTTAAAAGAAAGAAAACAGTCAAGATACACACCAAGAAATTTCACTATAGTAGCTTGCAGTATAATATCATTCCCATAAGTCAGGATGGTTGGTTCCCTTGCGTCTCTCATATGATAAGGGGCTCTAAAGTGTACAATGGCACTTTTTTTGGCTGTTGAGAGTCATACCATTTGACCAGCACCAATCTTTTACTTTATCAAGAAGACCTTGAGCTCGGCAAGTGGCAGATGACAGGTCCACTGCAGCAATGAAAAAGTTACTGTCGTCAGCAAAAAGAATAGGGTGCACAAAGGGATAAACACCATCAACAATATCATTAATACAGATTAAAAACAAATGCGGTCATTGTAGAAAGTCCGGTACTGTGGAACGCCCTTCGCAATAGACAAAGTAGAAGAAGAAGCACCATTAACCGAAACATACTGAGATCTCCCCGAGAGGTAAGACCTAAACCATTCAAGAGAGACCCCATGCACTCCAAATGAAGATAATTAAGACAAAAGAACAGAGTGAACGACCATATCAAATGCCTTAGAAAAGTCAAGAAATAGACCCAAAACACACAAGCCCTTGTCAAGGTTAACACTCACAAACTCTGTAGCATCTGAAAGTGCATGCAAGGTAGAAAAGCTGGGACGATAGCCATACTGATGGTTAGTTATGAGAGAATTACATGCAGTTGTATTAGTACTAAATACAAATGAAGAGAGTCTACAATACACTACTTTTTCAACAACCTTAGAAATTACAGGAAGGAGAGAAATAGGTATATAGTTTGAAATTAGAGATGAATCACATTTTTTAAACAAAGCTACAACATTAGCAACCTTAAATAAATTAGGAAAAACACCAGAAGAAAGAGAGAGGTTAGTTATGTGTGAGATGGGGTTAGAAACATACTGACCAATTTTTTTAAGAACATTACAGCTCAAACCAAAACCATTAACTGAACGGGTACATGAAAGCTTAGAAATAATGTTAGAAATTTCATTATCACTGCATGGAAAAAGGAAAAATGACTTTTCTACTAATGGAAAACTACTTACTCTGCTGTAGGGTGGATTAGGAACTGAAGGAAGTGAGGTGAAATACGAATTGAAGGCGCGGGCTGAAGAATTTTTGTACTCAAAAGATCCATAAGCTCTCTTGTAATTACAAGGGGGGGACTGTTTTAGTTATTTACAGGAAACAGCTTTATTAACGACATTCCAAACCTTTCGCTAAGTCTTCTTAAACTCATCAATTTGACGCGACAAATAGAGCTTTTTCGCTGCACGTACAGACGAAGTAGGCACATTTTTATAAAGTTTATACCTCAAAAGATTATCATGTGTCTTACTTTTACATGCAGCCTCGAACAGAGACACCTTCATATGTGTATCATTGATCAGACCTCTAGACATCCATGGACATTTAGGTATGGAATTCCTTGGCCTCTTTCTAAGAGGACAATGCTTATCCAACAGAGCTCCCATACGACACAAAAATAAATTCGTTGCACAATCAAGATCATTAGTTTCAAGAACACTAGACCAATCATTACTCTGAAGACTATGTATCAAATGAGAAATTTCTTTATCTGTGGAAGTTCTAAAAGAAGACTCACCCTGCTCATTCACAGCAATCTCAGCTTGAGGCACAAAAAGTGAAACATAAATAGGGAAGTTATCAGAAAGATCAGTGAAAACAAGACCAGAAGTAAACTTCAAATTAGGAGAATGAGAAATGAAAATATTATCCATTAAAGTGGCAGAATTTCTAGTAGGGTCAACACGAGAAGGAAAAAAAATTGAAGGAGGTAGCCCAGAAGAAGAAAGCATATCAAAGAGATGGTCACATTCATTACTTGATCCAATATTTAACATATTACAATTAAAATCTCCCAAAACACAAATACGTTTTTTAGAGAAAGACCCCACACAAGAAAGTTGATCAAGCAAATCACAGAACAAATGTGTTGGAAAAGGAGGGGGCTTACAAAACAAACAAACACACATGCAAACTGGCTTTTCAGATCAATAACAAGAGAATAAACTGTCCTACTATTTGACACTACTGATGTAAACAAGGATTCAAGGTCAGACCTTCTTCTAAACTCAATATCAGACTTTATAAATAAAGAAATACCTCCTGAGAACTTTGTTACCATTCTGGGGATATGGACAGCAACATAACCATGCATATCATAGGCTGTAAAATTTTCACCATCAGATAACCATGTTTCTGTTAAACCTATTACATCAAAAAAGAAAGAATTATCAGACCATAAATACGATTTCAGACTATCCCACTTATCTCTTATCCCACGCACATTCAAACAAAATACATTAAACCTACTATTTAAAGACAGTGAGAGTATAATTTTATCACGATAATCAATGGTAGTGTGATAATTACAGCTAGAATTAACCATAGATTCAAGGATAGAGTCAAGCGTGAGAGTCTCTTGTTTACCAGCCCTAATTGGTTGATCAAATATAACCGAATTAAGAAAAGAAGAATTCAAAAGAAAAGAGAAATTACCCATGACCGTCACATATAGTAAATGTAAACATAGGAATACAATTGGGATGGCACAAATTATCCAAAGTGTTGAACAAAAGTATAATGTTACACCAGTTGCTATTACATGAGCTGCAGGTGTGCAGGACCGACAAAAAATAATAGAAATTAGGCTACATGAAGGTGAGAGGATCACAAAAAGCATAAAGAGATATCAGTAGAATGAAAGTAGAATCAAAGTATTGGCCCAATTTATAATGTGGGACCAGAAAACTATGTAAGCTGTAAGTATGCTGACATAAAAAAAAACAAAATATAATAGTAGTCAGCCTACCTGAAGGTGATAGGATCACAGACAAATATAAATGATTATCAATGGAATGACACATATTATTCCAAATATTAGCCCAAAGTATACTATGGGTAGTAAGACGTTATAAGAGGTGCATATATACTGACATGACAAAAATTTGAAGGAATTCAGGGTACAGTAGGGTGATAGCATCAAAAAATAAGATAAAGAAATATCAATAAGATAGCATATATTATTCAAAATATTGACCAAAAATATAATATGGGACCAGTCAAAAGTATGCAAGTTGCATGTGTGCTGACATGAAAAAAATATGATAGAATTCAGGTTACAGGAAGGCGATAGGATCACCAACCCAGATAAGGAAATAATAGTGGCATGGCACATATTCATCAAAATTTTGGCCCCAAGTATAATGTGGAACCAGTCAAGATTATATGAGCTGCAATCATGCTGAAATGACAAAAATATGAAAGAAATCAGCCTGCATAAAGGTGATCGGATCACAAACAAACATAAAAAAAATAAATAAATAACAGTGGGATAACATATATGATTCATAATAATTGCCCAAAATTCAATATAGGACCAGTGAAAATTATATGAGCTGCAAGTGTGCTGACATGACAAAAACATTATAGAAGCCAAGCTACATGATGGTGAAAGGATCATAAACAAACATAAAGAAAAATCAGTGGGAAGGCACATATTATTATAAGTATTAGCACAAACTATAATGTGTGACCAGTTGATATTATGGGGGTTACAAGTATAATGACACGACAAGAATATAATATAAATCAGACAACATGAAGGTGACAGAATCAGAAACAAACATAAAGAAATATTAGTGGGAAGGGACATATCATCCAAACTATTGGCACAAAGTGTAATATGGTACCAGTCTAAATTATGTGAGGACAGTAAAGAGTAATAGAGGAATATTTTAAGAAAGTTACTAAGATGAGTAGTGAGATGAGTAGTTAAAAACTACAACAAACTAAGATGAGTAGTTAAAAACTACTCACCAAGTTTTTATTTTATGGTAATCTTACAACACTATACATGACACAGAGTTTGGTGATGTTTCATTATGGTCCCATAGTGCTGCATACTCTGCTCTACTACTGATGAATCTCTCTAAGAATTACGGTATTCAAGTCTGCAACTGTATAAATAATTTTGGGATTCCCTGAGGTTTGCAGTTGCATTTCCTGAAATGATTTTATGCTGAGCAAGGATTTTGTTACACTCTGAGGCATGCATCATCCTGCATTAACACAAACCTGAATGAGTTTCTCACACACTGCTATTGCATCCTCAGTTGCTCTCATCATGATCACAAACATGTTAATGGAAACAGAAATACATACATTAGATGTTAGACTCATTTGGGTTCATCCATGAGGACAAAAGATTAGTTTCCAAGACAACTGAAACCAGGATGTTTCCCCTCTCATTTTCAAGGTTTTTCAAATTACTACATGATCATTTTTTCTTTATCTAGGTATTCCAGGATATGTGGGAACTCTGAATCTGTTTTGGAAACCATAAAGCAACTCATTGCTATATGGATTAATTTATTTTTTCTAAATTGATGTTTTGGTATGTTGTTTAGTCAGTTGACTGATGATTGAAGTGTTTGATCCTGAATAATTTTAAAATAACTTTATTAATGCATAGCTCAGATTTTTAACAATTCAATGATATACAAAGTTCTTTGCAATTTCTTATTTTGTAGCAAGAGGGTAGTGTTACACTTCTAAATAATCTTAATCATTCAATTACAGTTTTTCCAAACTTTACTACCACATTAATGGCAGTGTTTTTTTTTTATTTTCCCAGAGCAATCAGAAAAGTTACAAAACATAACACTCCACCAGGATATTTTTTGGCTAGGTTTTTACACATATTCCTTATTTTCAAACTTGGTGCCTGTTAAGTATTAAAAATGCTTAACTGTGGTCTTTTTTTTGTCCCTGTCTTTTCCTAATTTATTAACTCCTGTCTTTCCTAGTGCTTGGAGCACTTGAAGTAATAGCTCCTGTTGCATCTTTTTCTGTCTTTTTCAAGCTTTTGCCCCTATAAAATTTCAGCAAAATGATTAAATATCCACTGGAGTCTACAAAAAATGCAAGAAAGCTCAGTTCTGAGAACACCTGAGGTTTAGGAAATATTAGTAGTGTCCAATCAACTAAGGATATAACAAATATTCTTTCTCCAAAAAGGAGGATTGTTAGATAACAGTTGAAAACGCCATTTATTTTTGTGATATCACACTTTCAATCAAACACTTCAAACTGTAAATTTTTTTTTTAGAATTAAAATCTTAGAAGATGGTAGTTTATCATCATTATCTTGTTCTAAAATGAACTAAAAATTAGAATATGAAGTGTAGAGACATTTCAAAAGGGCATTGAGAGTTGTTGCTCAATAATCTGAGACACTAACTACACCCATTTGTATATACACCCTGCTCAACAAGCTTGGCGGTGTAATCATTGTTGTGCAAATGGGAAAAAGATTCTTTAAAAGCTAAATTAGTATCTGCTTATTTTTTCTCATGTCTCACTGTGGCAACAAAATGAAAAACTTTACCAATTGGAAAATTATTGTTTATATGTAGTTTAGGCTACAGTAAGGCTATAGGTTTAATCATTAGAGAAGAGAGGGGGAAAGTTTATTGGTACTGCTAAATAAACATTAAAAGTAAGGGGTAAGGTTTACATTAACAAACTAATCAGCTAGATAAAAAAAAAATTACCACTATCATCAGAATTTCATCCTGAGTCCAAATATAACACTCATTTCTGTCGCAAATTATTTTCAAAATTACTTCTAAGCTTCTTTAAGTTTCTTCAATTTTCCTGTTTTTTTTTTACAGAAACATCATGATGAGGATTCAATTTGAAAAATACTAAATTTTGCTGAAAGCTGCAATTTGAATTGAAATATACTAAATCTTGTTGAGCAGTGATTTGATATGAAAATTACTAAATCTTGTTGAACAGTGATTTGCTTGAGAAATACTAAACAGTCTGAATTATTCATTTTTTTTGGGAGGGGGAACTTACCACTAGCTTCAGAATTTCATCCTGAATAATATGACATTCATTTCCATTGCAAATTATTTTATCTAACTCTTCATCCTCACTTTCTAATGCACTAGGGGTGTCACTGTCTGGTTCTCTTGGGGCCCTATCGATTCTAGGGGGATAGAGCTCAGCAGCTTCAATAAAAAAATTATGAAGTAGGGTCTTTTTGCTTTAAATTTTGCAGAAATAAGAAGCACAACACATACTACTCCATGTATGCTGCTTCCATCCCTGTTTTTGTATCATGATCACAAAGATGTTAATGGAAACAGACATATATACATTAGATGTTAGACTCATTTGGGTTCATCCATGAGGACAAAAGATTAGTTTCCTAGACAACTGAAACCAGGATGTTGCCCCTCTCATTTTCAAGGTTTTTCAAATTACTACATCATCATTTTTTCTTTATCTAGGTATTCCAGGATTTGTGGGAACTCTGAATCTGTTTTGGAAACCATAAAGCAACTCACTGCCATATGGATTAATTTATTTTGCTAAATTGATGTTTTGGTATGTTGTTTAGTCAGTTGACTGATCAGTGAAGTGTTTGATCCTGAATAATTTTCAAATAACTTTATTAATGCATAGCTCAGATTTTTAACAATTCAATGATATACAAAGTTCTTTGTAATTTCTTATTTTGTAGCAAGAGGGTAGTGTTACACTTCTAAATAATCTTCATCATTCAATTACAGTTTTTCTAAACTTTACTACCACATTAATGGCAATGTTTTTTTTTTCTTTTCCCAGAGCAATCAGAAAAGTTACAAAACATAACACTCCACCAGGATATATTTTTGCTAGTTTTTCACACATATTCCTTGTTTTCAAACATGGTGCCTGTTAAGTATTAAAAATGCTTAACTGTAGTCTTTTTTTTTGCTCCTGTCTTTTCCTAATTTATTAACTCCTGTCTTTCCTAGTGCTTGGAGCAGTTGAAGCAATAGCTCCTGTTGCATCTTTTTCTGTCTTTTTCAAGCTTTTGCCCCTATAAAAATTTCAAGTAAATGATTGAAGATCCACTGGAGTCTACAAAAAATACAAGAAAGCTCAGTTCTGAGAACACCTGAGTCTTAGGAAATATTAGTAGTGTCCAATCAACTAAGGATATAACAAATATTCTTTCTCCAAAAAGGAGGATTGTTAGATAAAACTTGAAAACGCCATTTATTTTTGTGATGTCACACTTTCAATCAAACACTTCAAACTGTAGATTTTTTTGTGAATTAAAATCTTAGAAGATGGTAGTTTATCATCATTATCTTGTTCTAAAATGAACTAAAAATTAGAATATGAAGTGTAGAGACATTTCAAAAGGGTATTGAGAGTTGTTGCTCAATAATCTGAGACAAAAACTACACCCATTTGTATATACACCCTGCTAAACAAGCTTGGCGGTGTAATCATTGTTGTGCAAATGGGAAAAACATCCTTTAAAAGCTAAATTAGTATCTGCTTATTTTTTCTCATGGCTCACTGTGGCAACAAAATGAAAAACTTTACCAATTGGAAAATTATTGTTTATATGTAGTTTAGGCTACAGTAGGCTATATGTTTAATCATTAGAGAAGAGAGGGGGAAAGTTTTTTGTTACTGCTAAATAAACATTACAAGTAAGGGGTAAGGTTTACATTAACAAACTAATCAGCTAGATAAAAACAAAACATACCACTAGCATCAGAAATTCATCCTGAGTCCAAATATAAAACTCATTTCTGTCGCAAATTATTTAAAAAAAAAAATAACTTCTAAGCATCTTTAAATTTCTTCAATTTTCCTGTTTTTTTTTTTTCACAGAAACATCATGGAGGCGATTCAATTTGGAAAATACTAAATCTTGCTGAAAGTTGCAATTTGAATTGAAATATACTAAATCTTGTTGAGCAGTGATTTGATATGAAAATATTAAATCTTGTTGAACAGTGATTGGATTTGAGAAATACTAAACAGTCTGAATTATTCATTTTTTTTGGGGGGGGGGAGGGAACTTACCACAAGCTTCAGAATTTCATCCTGAATCCAAATATGACATTCATTTCCATTGCAAATTATTTTATCTAACTCTTCATCCTCACTTTCTGATGCACTAGGGGTGTCACTGTCTGGTTCTCTAGGGGCCCTATCGATTCCGGGGGATAGAGCTTTGCAGCTTCAATCAAAAAATTATGAAGTAGGTCTTTTTGCTTTAAATTTTGCAGAAATAAGAAGTGCAGCACATACTGCTCCATGTATGATGCTTCCATCCCTGGTTTTGTATCTTGATCACAAAGATGTTAATGGAAACAGACATATATACATTAGATGTTAGACTCATTTGGTTCATCCATGAGGACAAAAGATTAGTTTCCAAGACAACTGAAACCAGGACGTTTCCCCTCTCATTTTCAAGGTTTTCCAAATTACTACATCATCATTTTTTCTTTATCTAGGTATTCTAGGATTTGTGGGAACTCTGAATCTGTTTTGGAATCTGTTTAATTTATTTTGCTAAATTGATGTTTTGGTATGTTGTTTAGTCACTTGACTGATCATTGAAGTGTTTGATCCTGAATAATTTTCAAATAACTTTATTAATGTATAGCAGGAAATGAGGTTAGCAGCTGGTTTTGTATTAAATCAGGAGTTAAGCAGGGTTGTGTTCTATCCCCCTATATATGGATTATTTTGATGGACTTTATTTTTAGGAGCACAGGAAAGGCAATGGGAGACCACGAAATCAAATAGGGAGGAAAAAGCCTCATGGACTTAGATTATGCTGATGATTTAAAAATCCTAGATGAAAGTGTGAGCAAAATGAATGAAGTTTTAGAGGTTTTGCGAGTTCAGGGTGATAGAATTGGTCTGAAAATTAATGTTAGGAAGACCAAGTCACTAAGGCTAGGAATAAGTGAAGATGAAAATGTGACGTTGGGTAATGAAAAGATTGATCAGGTGGGCAGTTTCACTTACCTTGGTAGTATTATTAGTAAAGATGGTGGGAGCAGTGAAGATGTTAAAAATAGAATAGCTAAGGCTCAGGGTGTTTTTTCACAGTTAAAAAAAGTCTGGAAGAATAGGAAGATAAGTCTGCAAACCAAGATTAGAATCTTAGAAGCTACAGTGATGACAGTGGTCAAATATGGCTCTGAAGCATGGACGCTCCGAAAAGCGGATGAAGATTTGCTAGATGTTTTCCAGAGAAATTGCTTAAGGATTGTTCTGGGTACCCGGCTGACTGACCGTATTTCAAACAATAGGCTATACGAAAAATGTGGTTCAATACCGCTTTCTAGGTCTATAATGAAAGAAAGGTTGAGGTGGTTAGAGCATGTTGTACGGATGAAGAATGACAGATTGCCGAAGATTGTTCTTTTCGGCCAACCATCTAGGGCTAAACGGAAAGCAGGTTGTCCCCGTCTGGGTTGGGAGGACGTCATAAAGAAAGATTTAAAGGACATGGGAACTTTGCGGGTGGGTGTAAAAAAAGAGGCTTTGAATAGATTGTGGTGGAGGAGGAGCGTGCGTAGCTGTGTTGGCCTCAGGCAGCTTGATGCTGCGATGAGTTGTTAGTAGTTAGTAGTAGTAGTAGTGTATAGCTCAGATTTTTAACAATTCAATGATATACAAAGTTCTTTGCATTTTCTTATTTTTTAGCAAGAGGGTAGTGTTACCCTTCTAAATAATCTTAATCATTCAATTAAAGTTTTTCCAAACTTTACTACCACATTAATGGCAATGTTTTTTTTTTCTCTTCCCAGAGCAATCAGAAAAGTTACAAAACATAACACTCCACCAGGATATATTTTTGCTAGTTTTTTACACATATTCCTTATTTTCAAACTTGGTGCCTGTTAAGTATTAAAAATGCTTAACTGTAGTTTTTTTTTTTTTTGGTCCTGTCTTTTACTAATTTATTAACTCCTGTCTTTCTTAGTGCTTGGAGCACTTGAAGCAATAGCTCCTGTTGCATCTTTTTCAAGCTTTTTCCCCTATAAAATTTCAACAAAATGATTGAATATCCACTGGAGTCTACAAAAAATGCAAGAAAGCTCAGTTCTGAGAACAACTGAGTTTTAGGAAATATTAGTAGTGTCCAATCAACTAAGGATATAACAAATATTGTTTCTCCAAAAAGGAGGATTGTTAGATAAAAGTTGAAAACGCCATTTATTTTTGTGATGTCACACTTTCAATCAAACACTTCAAACTGTAGATTTTTTTGAGAATTAAAATCTTAGAAGATGGTAGTTTATCATCATTACTTTGTTCTAAAATGAACTAAAAATTAGAATATGAAGTGTAGAGACATTTCAAAAGGGCATTGAGAGTTGTTGCTCAATAATCTGAGACACAAACTACGCCCACTTGTATATACACCCTGCTAAACAAGCTTGGCGGTGTAATCATTGTTGTGCAAATGGGAAAAACATTCTTTAAAAGCTAAATTAGTATCTGCTTATTTTTCCCATGTCTCACTGTGGCAACAAAATGAAAAACTTTACCAATTGGAACATTATTGTTTATATGTAGTTTAGGCTACAGTAGGCTATATGTTTAATGATTAGAGAAGAGAGGGGGAAAGTTTATTGGTACTGCTAAATAAACATTACAAGTAAGGGGTAAGGTTTACAATAACAGACTAATCAGCTAGATAAAAAAAAAAACATACCACTAGCATCATAATTTCATCTTGAATCCAAATATCAAACTCATTTCTGTTGCAAACTATTTTTAAAAAAATTACTTCTAAGCTTCTTTAAGTTTCTTCAATTCTCCTGTTTTTTTCACAGAAACATCATGGTGGCAATTCAATTTGAAAAATACTAAATTTTGCTGAAAGCTGCAATTTGAATTGAAATATACTAAATCTTGTTGAACAGTGATTTGATTTGAGAAATACTAAACAGTCTGAATTATTCATTTTTTTGGGTACAAAAATTACCACTAGCATCAGAATTTCATCCTGAATCCAAATATGACATTCATTTCAATTGCGAATTATTTTATCTAACTCTTCATCCTCATTTTCTGATGCACTAGGGGTGTCACTGTCTGGTGCTCTTGGGGCCCTATCAATTCCAGGGGGATAGAGCTTTGCAGCTTCAAACAAAAAATTATGAAGTAGGTCTATTTGCTTTAAATTTTGCAGAAATAAGAAGCGCAACACTCACTGCTCCATGTATGCTGCTTCCATCCCTGGTCTTTTAGAGTGCTTTTTGAAGCATCTCCACAGACTTTCTATATTTTGAGTATGAATGGAACAGTCCTGTGGATCAACAAAATTGGCTCAATGATAGAATTGGTAATGAGTAGATCCATGGCTGGACAATGTACTATAAGCTCCCCATTCATTACTGTAAATAACGCTTCCAGGCTTATTATATTTTTTTATAATAGGAATGAAAGTTTCCTTGTTTCTTTGGAGGCCTTCTTGGCCATCAGTCAGGGCTAAAATAATTTTTTCTTTTGCTCTCTCTCTCCATTCCATCAAAAACCCAAACTTGCCATGAAATTCTTCCCCTGTTGTACTTTCTTCTTGCCATTAAAGTTTCATTGATTTAAACTTCAACACCCTCCCCTCTGATAGGTTCTTGGTTTCCTTTCCAAGCCATCAGAACTTTAAAGCAAAAAGACATCCAGTCAATGCTTGTTTTTTTACTTATCTGGAGTGCCTCAATAACTGTTTGATGTTCCCAATGATCTAACAGAAAGTGATTTATAGATATCAGGATTTGATGAGGCTTAATCCAGGCCTTATGCAAGAAACTCCCTTTTCTATTGGATACTGAATAGCTGCAAAATTTTCTCTTTTTGGTCTTTGGGGTGACATAGCTCTTGCTGCATTTCCAAATGTTTTCAGATGTGTAATAGTTGCATGGTGTATTGCAGGTTTGGCACATTACTAGTGATGGTAAGACACAATGAGTCATGAAAAAGTTGTTGCTTGCTTTATCTTTATTTATAAATATGTTTATTGCAGTATAGTATGACATTTCACATGACTTGCACATAGACACTTTCTAATAACTGGCAATATACAAATCAAAACAGTTGAAAATGATATTTTTCTATCTGAGTAATCTGAATTTTTTTTCAAGCTTTCAGCCTAAATATAACCAAAGTCCAAATTCTAAACTGTCTCTTATTTTTGAATAAAAAATAAACTAAACAGGGAAGACCTATTTTGTACAGCTTCACCCAAAACTAGGTTAAGTTATGAAACTAGGTCACTTTAAAGTGACCTAATTTATTTAGTGGTATATATTTGTATTAGACCCTGGTGCCATGCTGGCACATTGACTGAATGCCACCAATAAAAGGCCCAATTGACTGCCGCCAAAGTGTTGCATAAAAGGCCTGGTTGACTGCTGCCAGTGCGCCACAAGTAATGTGTGTGGCACTATGAGCATCCAGTTTCAAACAGTTTGTGGTAGCAAACTGTAAGTAAGGAGCAACCCAGCTCAATAGTAATCAAAACTCTAAAAAACTGAAATTTGATACCAATGGAACATCAACAGAATCAGATTTTTATCCAAGGGACCTACTGACCTACTCATAACTTAACCTAGTTTTGGGTGAAGCTGTAAAAAATAGGTGTAGCATGATATTTCACATGACTGGCACATAGACATAAAGTTATGACTAGGTCACTCGGATAAAAATTAGTATTTTTCAAATTGTATTGTTGCCATGACATTTCTGTGAAAAAAAAAACAGGAAAATTGAAGAAACTTAAAGAAGATTAGAAAGAATTTTAAAAATAATTTGTGACAGAAATGAGTGTTATATTTGGACTCAGGATGAAATCCTGATGGTAGTGGTATGTTTTTTTTTATCTAGCTGATTATTCTGTTAATGTAAACCTTACCCCAAGTAAGTACAATATCTTAGAAAGTTTAAAATAGATGGTACAAATTTAGAATTGTGGCCCCTCATAAGGAGACATGTTAAGAAAACAATTCTTACTTTAAAATATGTATAATGATCCTAGTTAACATAGTATCAAAGGGAAGAACCTTTATCATCAAGTCTTTCCTCTAAAAATCCTTCTTTTTCCAACTAAAAAGAAAAAGTTTACAATAAACCTCTATGCTAAAATGAACTTTGAAATTGCCACTATAATAAATTGTTTTTACAGATAGTTTTCATTCCGGCTGTTGTTAATTCCATTTTTTCAATGAGCAGTGGCAAAAATACAAAATATTAATACAACCTAACCTAGGTTAGGTTGTATTAATATTTTGTATTTTTGCCACTGCTCATTAAAAAAAAAAAACGGAATTAACAATGGCCAGGATAGTGCTATCTATAAAACAACTTATTTGGTAATTTCAAAAGAATTAAAGCATTTCAACAGCATGGTGGTTTATTGTAATTTTTCTCTTTTAAGCTGGAAAAACAAGGATTTTTAGAGGAAAGACTTAATGATAAAGGTTCTCCTCTTGGATAATATGTTAATTAGGATCATTATACATATTTTAAAGTAAGAATTGTTTTCGCAACATGTCTCCTTATCAGGGGCCACAATTCTAAACTTATACCAAATACATTTCAAAAATTTACTTTTTCTTTACTATAGTGTTTTTTTATGACTGTGAATGAAGCTATATTTCAAAGAATTTTAAAATGGCTAGTCAATAGCCTATCTACAAGATTCTATAGGCCTAACACATGCAAAACACTTCTCAACTACTTCCTTTTGCTCTTTCAAAAGATAGTAATCGATTCACTTGCAAATGCATCTCCTCCCTCCCCTGATGGTCCTATGTATAGCCAAAAAATTAACATGTAACACCAAACAATAGGATCCTCACTTAATCATATGCAGTTTGTGTTTATTAATCAGACTATCATGTTTCTTCCCATTATTATACAATTATATTCAAGAAATCAATTTTTTCAACCAAAACCAGTAGGCCTAGGCTAATACTTTTTGAGTAGCCTATTAAAATCCTGAGAAATGGCAGTTTATCCTTATCCTCTAGTTTTAAGGTAAACTGAAGATGATAATGCAAAATTTTATGATGTTTCAAGATTCTATTTACAATCTTTGGAGTAATGGTTTGCAAGAAACATCCATCTCCTTCTGCTGCACTTTTTGCCACTTCGTCTGCTAATTCATTTCCCTCTATATTTGCATGCCCTGGCACCCAATCGAGCATAAGTTCGATTCCTTTTTCCAGTACTTTTTGTATTTCACTGTGGCAATAAATAATATCTCCAGCAACCGATTGAGACGTATAAATATTTTTCAATGCCTCTAGGCCACTCTTAGAGTCCGAACAAATTCTGTAGGTTTCCCCATTTAACCCGTTCTCATTCACATATCTCACAGCTTCGGCGATAGCTAATACTTCAGCTTGATATAAGGCCCGTTTTTTAGCACTAAGATCTTACATCTAAGATCTCGCATCTTTCTGCAAAGATTATCGTTTTTTCAACTCATCTTTGTTCTAAGATCTTACAGCTCACTGATGTTAGCAAAAAGCGTGAAAGACGCCATCTTTATGCCATATAGAACGATGATGAGAGAACTTTGATGATCTACTCATCATTGTTCTCAGACCGCTGATCAGAGCAGAATGATGAAAGACGTTTGCATAAAAACGACCAAAGATGTGAGATCTTAGTTCAAAGATTTCACGTTTAAGCGTTTTCTGACAAAAGATGTAAGATCTTAGCACATTGACGAGTGAAAAAAACAGGCCTATACTGTTGTTGAAGAGTCGAACTGCATCATATTCCTCACATTCCTTGAGGGAATGACAGAGGCCGCTCCAACTTTTTGATCTTTCTTGGATGCATCCGTAAATATATCCACTGCGAAGTTGCCAAATAATTTTCTTGTGGGTGAATTTGAAAATCCAGCCAAAAAGTCGACATCATAGCGTGGATTCACTAACTAAGCAAGCAGAAAAGGGTTGGTCACCTGCTGCAAGCGCCGGTGTACCTACTGGAAGTAAATTCCCTTAAAATACAGGGATCAGGTTAGCAGGGACCAATGTCTCCCTTGCTTAGTTAGCTCTGAATGTAACAACCCGCTTTATTGCAGAAAATTGAAAACTGAAAGAATATTGACATTATCCATCTTGTCTTTAGTTTAAAATGTCACCCAAAATAAACAATAGGATAGTCCAGATAAGTCCTAAAAAGAACGAGGATGAATATAGTACCTATCAGGTTCAACTTGATGAACAGTCTTCGGCCTTATCATGTGATGATTTTAACAAAAGGTTGTGCACGGAGTGTATTGGGATTTCAAATTCAGAATATACACTGTTCCGAAAAATGAAGGGTAGTCTCACATGTGAATGGTTTTGCCTGGTTTGCAAGGTAATGCAGTCTAGGCTCAGACACCACCCAAAAGCTAATTGAAACAACTGTCTCAAAACCTTTGACTGCCTTGCTTAAGCAGTTTCGAAAAGATCTCAAGAAAGAACAAATAGTAGCATTTCGAACTTCGAAAGTGATGTTGCATGCAAACGTTCCCTAGCTTAGGCGGAAATTAAAAAGAAGACTTAGTTACAAGTAAGCTGAGCCAGTCTTTTAGAGACAGTAGTAAGAAGTTTGAAAGTGATGTGAGAAAAATTATTTGTGAGGACACAGAAAGACAAAAACGTCAGCTTAACATTGTGGCATATGGAATACCAGAATCGTGTGAAAAGGCTGCTGACATTCTTGCCCAATCGTAAAACCCAACCTGAACAAATGTTTATAATATAATAATAAGCTTTATTCGTTCCCTTTATCACGCTGCAATAACATGGGTATCATCAATTTAAGCACAAAAAGACACAACACCAAAAATAACAAAATACAAATGATGAACCATAGCCTTTACTTCAGGACACTATTGTTATATCATCTGACGTAGTAGGGCACAAAGGATTTTAGATATCTTGTTGTTAAGTGTGTTTGCGGGCACTCCAACAGTTCTTTCTCTCATTCAGAGCTGCCAATCATGTTTTATGTGCGTGGGTCTCTAAAGTAAACGGAGGAGGGATATCTCGGTGTGTTGAGAACTTCAGGATGTCAGTTCCAAACTTCATCAGCATTTCATGCCTCCTTTCCTCCAGAGTTGGGAGCTTGAGTTGGCTCAGGCTTTATTCATAGTTCTTATAATTTGGCCAAAGAATTATTTTGCAGGCTCTCTTCTGAATTGTTTCGAGTTGGTTTCTCTGCTTCTCTGTAAGCGATGGGTGCCAGAAAAGACAGCCGTACATCATTACTGGCATTGCATAGGTTTTATACCACGGAAGAAGGAGTAGCTCTGTCATTCCAAACCTTCTTAGATTTGCAAAGGATTTAAGAAAACCAGCTACCTTTGCTGTGATATGGCTGATGTGATTTCCAATCGAGAGATCATAACTTAATGTGAAACCAAGTATTTTTACTGATTTCTTTATTTGGAGAGGTGCAGATTCATTTATGCTCTTCTTCTTCTTCAGGACGTTGACATGCATTACACAGCTTTTCTCGAGGCTTATCTGGAGCTTCATTTGATCAGCTTGATGTTGAATCCCTGCAACAAGGGTATGAGCTGATTGGGTGTTTGTGACAGGAAGTGCAGCAGGCTAAGCGGAAGATTATGTACAAATTTATACCTCTGTTTGTGCTGCCTCATCAGTCAGCTGATGACTATAACAAATAAGATGGGACCTAACTTGCTTCTTTGGGAAGCTCCACAGGTGATGTCTTGGAAGTGGAATGTTTCCCCATTTTCGAGTTGTACACACTGTTGATGACCCGAAAGGAAACTTGCAATGGTACATATGAGAAACTGTGAGACTTCCAGGGCACGGGCTTCATTGACTACAGTCTCATGATCAAGCAGATCGAAAGCTTTCGCGAAATCAGAAATGATTATTTCAGAGAGGGCCTCAGGATTTTCTAGGTTCTCTAATAGATCATGAAGTAATCTGACCAGATAGTGAGTTGTGCTGTGTCCTCGACGAAAACCGAACTGCATAGGATCGATTTTATGTTCTACTTCTGCTAGTAGCCACTGTAAAATAAAATCTTCAAAGACTTTTGAAATAATGGGCGTCTTTGATATTGGCCTGAGATCGGATGGTGAGGTTGGTAATCTTTTCTATGAAATTGGTGCGATAAATGCCTTTTTGAACTTTTCTGGGAAAATTCCTTCCATTAGGCACTGGTTATTCACCATAACCGATGGTGAAGCCAGTAGGGGGGGGGGGAGCATGCAGGTATCAGCCTTATAGGATTTTCACCAGGGTACGAGGCTTACCTAATGTCTAGGTTTTCGAGTTTTTCTTGGACCTGGGAAACTGTAATAATAGGGATGGTTTTGATGGGACATTCTGTGACATAGTCTTGAGGGGAGGCTGTTGGTGGCAAATATTTGAAAAGTGTACATTAATGCTTCTGCGGTTACATTCTTTCCTTGCTGGTCCCTCTGGATAGATTTAGACTTTTGTTGTCCCATTAGTTTCTGTACAGTTGTATGGAACTTTCTTGGGTCACTGGCTGACAACTTGGCAAAAATTTGGTGTCCACACAGACATCTACCTTGCTTTAGTAGTCTAACTACCATGTTTCTATTCGTCAGAGTGTGGCTTTTTCTCATAAAGCATGTCTTGCTCTGCCATTGCTGCTTTAATTGCCGGAGTAACCCATGGTTTATTCTGTGCCTTAATTGTAAATCCCTTTTCAGGGAAGAATCGTTCGTACTCTCGATTTGTTTGTTCATAGAGGAGTTCAGTCATGATGTTTGCGTCTATGTTTTCGAAAAGGCGGAACCAGCATACTGAGTTGAGCCATTCTCTGTAGCCAATTATAACTTCTTCTATAAGTGGACGGTAGGTGAACTGGGTTTATTTAGGAGGTTTCATTGTTGACTTTGGCCGTGATATAACTGTTGCATGAATATTGGTTGAGAGTGGTGCTTCCGCCGAAGAATCTGAGTTGAAATCACCAAGTGTAGTGAAAATCAAGTCAAGGATGTTTTCTCCCCGTGTTTTCAATTTACCTATTTGATGCAGGGCTTTAGAGCTTTCGATCCAGTTTGGCTTGAGGTCGTTGAAGTCCCCACAAAGAAAGTTTCTTGCTTATGGATTTTGTTCTGATGAAGTCGCAACTTTGTTGGAGGTATCCAAATAGTTGTCGCCGATATGGTCCTCTTGGTGGGAAATATACCATGGCATATATCAATGACGAAACTTGCCGAGGTAAGCCTTATGGTCGTGCCCACAACCACGGACCTTCGATGCCATGGTCCTTTGGTACTGCGACATCCAGAATCCTACGAGACACGTTTTCTTTGAAGAAGAAACCAACACCACCACCGTGTGTCTTGGGCTCTCCCAATGCACTGCAGCGTGGTGAAATATAACAGGAATAGCCATCAATTATGGCCAAAGTAGGAGAAGGGATCCATGTTTCTGTCATGCACATGATGTCAATGTCATATTTTTTTTTAGGAAAACTTTCATATCCTCTGCCTTGTTGTTGAGAGATCAAATATTTGACAGGGCTAATGTTGGAAAACAGTAAGATTGGATTAATCTTTTATTAAAACTCGTTTTCTTTTTCCCTCTTTCCAGGCTGCAGGAAGAAGGATCAGAAGTCAGGATTTTTGTTCAAGACCATCTTGCCAGGCGACCCGTGGTAAAGCTTTCTACTTTAGTTAATTATGAATTTAGTAAAAATATATTAAGACGCAAGTACAAAGTTTAGAAATACCACTTTTTATTAAGATAAGGAATATATCCTGCCAAGTTTCTGCTTAACGGGAAATTGAGAAATCACCACTTCCTAGCTATTGCGTCGGTTGGGTAGAGGAAGATGTGGTTGATAAAAATGTATAAAAGATACATTTTATGGGAAGGGGACACTGATACTAAGTTTATGCCGGACTGACCTCTGGTCCGTTGTTTTTAGAAATAACTTGGAATCTTGTCGGATCATTGTAAGTGTCTAAGTATCCTATTATATGTTATTGTAGTTTTCTGAGACTTATGGTCTACTAGGGACAGCCAGTCCCAGTAGAAAATATATATCTAGTATTATTATATGTTAATTGAATAAGAGTATTGTATTATAGCCAACCTTTCTACAATCTACCTTTAGTCCCTCGAACATTCCCAGTTGGTACGCCTCATTAGTTCGGTCGTAGCCTAAGGCACGCTACCAAAGTTTAATTACCTTAGGGACAGAGTTTATCACCCCTATAAAGAGAGAATAAAGGCATCTACGAGTACATCACCTTAAATACCATAAATACACCTTACCACAACTGGTGGCCGTTGGAAAAGCTGGGTCGAGAGGACTAGATAAAATAGTAGATTAAAACAAAATGACTTTACCAGAGGAAAAAACGACTTCCCTATCAACGGTACTTGAAATTGCAAAAATTATACCAGAACACGTGGGAAATTCAGACGTAGATGAGTTTATAGGAAAATTGAAAATTTTTGACGAGCTAACTGAATCGTTTGAGAATAGGGTCAAAAGGTAATGAATTGCAGCCAGATTAAAGGGAAACACTCTTAAACATTTTGAGGCAATTAAGGAAAAAGAGCCCATGGACATCAGTACTCTAATCGAATCTTTTAAAACAAGATTCATAGAGACAAGCATCTCTGAGAGGCTAAGAACAGAGGTAGTGACATTCAATACCTCAACTAGTATCAGGGAATATGCAGACAAAATTTGTAGATCCGTATGGTTACAATTAGAGAAAGGTGGAGATGACAAGACAGTACAGAAAGTAAAACTACATACTTTTACCCATGGGTTATCGAAAAATTTATTAAGAATAATATTATCACAGAAACCTGAAAAATTAGAGCATGCTATAATACTAGTAGAAACAGAGGTAAAAATTGACGAGGCTATGAAAAGGTTTTATCAGATGTCAATAAATAACAAAGGAGCCCAAGAAAGTATAAAATATGAAAGAGGACAGAAACGGGTGATCTTTGAGGAGCCAAATCGTGAACCAAAAAGGCGCGACGGAGGCCGAGGGTCACCGTCTAGGGAAATGGCTGACAAATTCAACGACCTTGAGAGATCAGCAGCTAATAATTATAGAAAATATGGGCACCCTCCCCCACCAAAGACAGATAGTTGGGGAACCAACAATGACGGATCAAAAATATTTAAGAGTAACATGGAAACAAACAAACAATTTAAGAGAAAATTTTATTGCTGTTATTGTAGCAAACCAAACCACTATGCAGCAAATTGCTGGCATAGAATACGCAAAGAAGGCCAGACGTACAAGACAAGACACCAGTTCAGAATAGAGGGGGACAGAATTTTAGGAAGTCAGGAAACAAATAATACTTGGCAAACACATAGTAATATTCCTAAATTTAGACCTATGAGGCAAGCGGTTATCAATACCCAAGGTCAGATGGGAAACACTGAAAAAAACTTGGATAACCCCAGAAACTTTTAAACAAATAGTAGACATTTAAAAAAAGAAACAAGCATGTCAGTGTCATCACAGGTTTTTCCTTTCAAAGACCCCTACATAGTTTAGGATGTTGTAATACGAAAACAAATAAAAATAGTCTACCGATTTTGCTTTGTTTTAAAATTGAGTGTTTTCAAAATTTACCATGTTTACTAGATACAGGTGCGTCTAAACCATTAATTCGAGAAGAAGTTTTTAAGAGGTTTCCTCCTAGTGTCAAAAATCGCGTAAGCAGATGCCAGAATACCCTGACATCAGTGACAGGACACAGGCTGACAATTTTTGGAGAATGTCCATTAAAATTTAGCACAGAACATAAAAAAATAACAGTAACAGTAATAATATGCAAGCAGCTACCATTTCGATGTATTCTAGGAGAATATGCCATCAGAAAATATGGGATCGTATTGGAACCCATATCGGATACAATAACCATAAGCCAGGCAAATGAAAATAATAGGCAAATTTGCTTAACAACAGATAAATAAAGTGACGATTCGAATTATAACCTAAAACTACGCGGAAAAATCACACTAGAAAGGGGACCGACAGCTCAAGTTCTAGCGACATGAAATACAAAAGAGGAATGGTTAAAACAATGGACGCCATGATAGGAGGATACACCATAAAAGAGTACCCCATGATTTTCGTGGAAAATCAAGTTATAAAAATTGAAAATGGTTTAACATACTTAAAACTATCAAATCTAAGTAATAATAAAGTAAGACTGAACCAAATAGAACTTGGATCAGTGGAAAATATTTCAAATTCAGAAATAAAATCTCTAAACAGTCCAGAATTAAGTGTAGCCACGAACAATTATCCTCATTAAAACCACAACCACAAGAAAAGTATAGAATGTCAAAAACGGATTTTTTGCAACAATTTGATTTTAAACATTTACCGGAAAACGTAAAAACTCGGGTGGAAAATATTCTTTGGGATTTCAAATGGACTTTTGCAAGACACGAAGCGGATTACGGATTAACTCACTTAATCACGCACAAGATATCAACAGTGGGCCGTCCAATCAAAAAGTCACCGTATAAAACACCTTATTCATAATGGAGAAAAATCTTTCAAATGCAACATATGTGATAAAGCATTCGGTCTAAAATCGACCCTATCTCGTCATGAAAGAATTCATACTGGAGAAAAATCTTTCAAACGCGACATATGCGATAAAACATTTGGTCTAAATTCGACCCTATCTTCTCACGAAATAATTCATACTGGAGAAAAATCTTTCAAACGCTACATATGCGATAAAACATTCGGTCTAAAATCGACCCTATCTCGTCATGAAAGATTTCATACTGGAGAAAAATCTTTCAAATGCAACATATGGGATAAAACATTCGTTCTAAAATCGACCCTATCTCGTCATGAAAGAATTCATACTGGAGAAAAATCTTTCAAACGCGACATATGCGATAAAACATTTGGTCTAAAATTGACCCTATCTCGTCATGAAAGAATTCATACTGGAGAAAAATCTTTCAAACTCGACATATGCGAAAAAACATTTGGTCTAAATTCGACCCTATCTTCTCACGAAATAATTCATACTGGATAAAAATCTTTCAAACGCGACATAGGCGATAAAACATTCGGTATAAAATCGACCCTATCTCGTCATGAAAGAATTCACACTGTAGAAAAACCTTTCAAATGCAACATATGCGATAAAACATTCGGTATAAAATCGACCCTATCTCGTCATGAAAGAATTCATACTGTATAAAAATCTTTAAAACGCTACATATGAAATAAAAATTTTGGTATAAAATCGACCCTATCTCGTCATGAAATAATTCATACTGGAGAAAAATCTTTCAAACGCGACATATGCGATAAAACTTTTGGTCTAAAATCGACCCTATCTCCTCGCGAAAGAATTCATACTGTAGAAAAATCTTTCAAACGCGACATATGCGATAAAACATTCGGTCTAAAATCGACCCTATCTCGTCATGAAAGAATTCATACTGGAGAAAAATCTTTCAAACGCGACATATGCGATAAAACATTCGGTCTAAAATAGACCCTATCTCGTCATGAAAGAATTCATACTGGAGAAAAATCTTTCAAACGCGACATATGCGATAAAACATTGGGTCTAAAATCGACCCTTTCTCTTCTTTAAATAATTCATAGTGTATAAAAATCTTTAAAACGCTAAAAATGCGATAAAACATTCGTTATAAAAGAGACCCTTTATCTACATGAAATAATTCACACTGGATAAAAATCTTTAAAACGCGACATATGCTATAAACCATTAGGTATAAAATCGACCCTATCTCGTCATGAAAGAATTCATACTGGAGAAAAATCTTTCAACCGCGACATTTGCTATAAAACATTCGTTCTAAAATTGACCCTATCTCGTCATGAAATAATTAATACTGGATAAAAATCTTAAAAACGCGACATATGCGCTGAACATTTGGTCTAAAATCGACCCTATCTTCTCACGAAAGAATTCATACTGGAGAAAAATCTTTCAAATGCGACATATGCGATAAAACATTTGGTCAAAAATCGTCCCTATCTTCTCACGAAAGAACTCATACTGGAGAAAAACCTTTCAAATGCAACATATGCGATAAAACATTCGGTCTAAAATTGACCCTATCTCGTCATGAATTCATACTGGAGAAAAAAATTACAAACGCGACATATGCTATAAAACATTCGGTATAAAATCGACCCTATCTCGTCATGAAAGAATTCATACTGGAGAAAAATCTTTCAAACGCGACATATGCGATAAATCATTTGGTATAAAATCGACCCTATCTTCTCACGAAAGAATTCATACTGGAGATAAACCTTTCAAATGCGACATATGCGATAAAACATTTGGTCAAAAATCGTCCCTATCTTCACACGAAAGAACTCATACTGGAGAAAAACCTTTCAAATGCAACGAACGTATGATTTTAAAGA
>NC_142810.1:62044265-62136046 GCF_049724085.1 Artemia sp. Qi Xiang Cuo
GTTAACAAAATGTTCTTTTGACAAATGCAACCACCACGATCAGATGCGGCAAACATATAACTTTGACGCCCCACCACAATTCCAAAGAAAGTGATACTTTCTATTATTTTGGACACCGAAATATACACAAGAAGCTCAAGATACTTGAAACATACCTTTGTCCTCGTTACTTTGTGACTCCAGTTTAAGATGACAAGAATTAGGTTTGCAATCTGCAGATATGCCAGGAGAACTAGCCAAAAGAATGTCTTCGTGTTCCATTGATGATAAAGTAAAAATATGTTTATCGTCGTTTGAGGATTCATATTTAGGTTCTACGAAAGTTACAATAGAACTCACATAAAAATGCTTATAATAAATAAATTTGTTGCTTAAATAATGAAGTATTGCTTCAAAAGTTTTGAAAAAATCTGTTTAGATAGAAAAACTAGTCGTTTCTGACTAGTTAGCACTCAGGTGACTATAGTGTTTGGCACGAATGGTGACTTTTATTTTGGTTTATTTTAATTGCAAAAGTTTATAGCAGGAAAGAATTTAAGTAATTCCAAAAAGAGCGGCATAGGAATGGAATGACCACCATTGGAATCACCATAGTCGAAATTCTTTATCGTAGATTTTCAGCTGCTCATGAATGATGAAGTAGCAATCTCACTGAGCTATTGGCTCAATTAACAGCCAAAGAACCACTTCCAACTACAGAAGCCAAGAATAGATTCCCATCTAGCAATTAACAGAAACTAGCACCATCTCTCTCAAAAGAAGCTGCGAAATGTAATAAAAAACTCAGATTTAGAACTCCATGACAGGTAAGATTTCAATACTAAATTATGTGGGTTCCTGTACAAAAAAAAAAAAAGATTCAATTTTTAACTGATCAAATTACGTCAATTATGATTTTAGTTGGTTAAAAGACATAGTTTGTTACACAGATTTGTTGTGAATTGTTTTTTTACTTGTGAATTTTTTTATTATGTTATGAATAGTTTTGAATTGTTATGTGTTATGGATTGGTTTTTATTGTTATGAATATTCTTCAACTGAAGACAACGTTCTATATTGTGCTAAAACTTCATCTCAATCATAATAATAAATTTTGGGTTATATTTTGAAACATCTTTTCAAATCTTAGCACTATAGTTATTTTCATTTTTGAAAAATATTTTTAATAGTTTCAATAAAGAGGCTACCGACGACGCGAAATAAGACCGTAATAGAAGTTGAACAATTGACATCACCTTCGTTGAAAACCCTGTACTGAAGACTTGCAGTCCCTCACCTTCATTGACAAGGAAATTGTTGTTTTCCTTGCTTTTACTAGTGCTTTGGAGACGAATAACACTGCTTGTGTTACATAAAGAATCCAAATTTGAATATTAAGACTATGAAAATGATTACTTTTGAAAATTTCTTGAGAGTTTTATAACTTTGTCTTTAATTTTCACCTGGATATTTATGTCCTCTTCTTCTATTTTCAGAATTTCATAAATACAATAAATCACTCTGATTTTTTGATGCAAGTTTGATGTTATTATTATGTGTATCTTAACTGTTATTAATAAAACCACGTGTGACAGATTTAAAAAAGACCCTATCACTATTATTGTTGGCATCCTTTATATAGTTTAATCTGTTTGCCGAAAACAATAGATTGTATAAGACATTCCTAGAATGTTAGAAAAGGATTTAAACAAGACCAAAAAGATCCTTTATTTTACTTTCTTTTCAAGAATAAATTTTGGGACATAAACATGATTATTCCAGACCATTCCGACCATCAAGGACCATTAGGAAATAAATTTGTTCCAAAAATGGGACGACTAGACACTATATTAAAAAACAATTCACTTCATGACCATCAACTAAAATTCTTTTGGAGTTTCTACTGCATTTTCCAAGGCTGTTCAAAATGCTATATTCTATTGTGGCCTGCAAACATAAAAAAAATATCAATAAGCATACCACTGTCCACATTAACATTTGGCTCCAGTTTCAGAGGGTTGCAATTGGGTTCGAGCTTGGCAGACACGTCTTGAAAAAAATTCACAAGATTACTACCATCCATCGGTAATAAAATAGGATTAGTACATCCAAACATACTTTTATGATCATTTGGTAGAGGATCTTCAAGTTCTAAAGAAAAATTATGGAAAATTTATTTCAGAAATCTCAGGACAATAATTTAATGAGAATCAAAGACACTTTTAATATCCCCAAAAAGTGTTACAATGTTTTGGCTTTGTCATTGTAAAATAAAACATTTTATGATACAAAACTATAAGTAAAGAAGAAAATTAGAGAACCATTAGAGAACCAAACAAACCAAAACCAAAGTCAGTCGTTTGGAACTAAATATGCACCAAAACAACAACATTATATACTAGTTCCAGATAAGTGAAAATCTAAAATTACCATTCAATTAGCATAATAGAAGTTACATTATTTAATAGTCTTGGCTTCACACAACAGTTCTTGCTGAGGGCACGACAGCTCCTAATGAATGATAGAAAAAAATTCAGTGGGAAATTAAAAACCAAGCACGCATTATTTCTTTCTATGAACTCGAAAGAATATTGAGGAGAATATTTGTGAAGGAGTTAGAATTTTTGGAGGGCCGTAAAGAAAACAATAAATTTTCATGTAAAGAGAGGGAGGAATAAATCGGTGGCTTTTAAATTTTTAATTTCAAAAAACTAGTTTTGTGGGAAATATTTAGGCTACTTCAAATACGTTAAACAAAACGATTTAGCTTTGAAAAATGAAAAAGAATTAAAGCATAGAAAAAAAAGCCTTCAATCAAAATTAAGCAACTTGATATTGCCATATAAAAACTTAATTAGATTTTCTGTCTGAACGGTGTCTAAGCACATTTCTGTCTGAAAAATGTTTAGCACATAATGGCCATTGATAGTAAAAGCAATAACTTACTGACTTAAAAAATAGCAGGTTAACTTTGTATGTCAATAGATCTGTCAAAATATTCATTCAAAAGAATAATATTATTCTTAATATTAATAATATGTAAATAATAATAATAATAATAATTATATGTAATAATAATAGTAATATTAACATTTTGATCATTAAATATCAGTATATGTATATAAAACTTACAATGCACATTCATTTGTATTTTTTTCAGTAAAGTGTAAATTATGTCCTGGCCTTCGGAAGGCATAGTGGTTTTGAGCCCTACCCTGTTAATTTCTGCTCGTTTTGAGTTTGACTCGGTTATTTATTGTAATTTCTTTTCGTTTTGGGTTTCATTTATTTATCGATACTGATTTGTGGTAGTTTCACGCTTGGTAGATTATTTGATTTTATTTTTGCTCATTTTTGGTTTAATGGAATTCATTACTTTTCTTTGAAAACCTTACTTTGTGGAAAGTTTTTTTTAAATTAATTTCTGTTCGTTTTATATTGACAAATTCTTTTCAGGGAAAAAGAAAATAATTCTTTAAATCTTTCGTTTTTTTGAAGACTTTATAGTTTGGCCTGCTATTTGTATGTTGGGGAAAATTTTTCAGCAATTTATAACAACATACACCCTTTTAAAAATACAGACACAAATAGTAGTGTTTAATTTAGTTTCATACCTCCTCTAGTTGACCTGAAATAGAAAACTTAAAAAATCTGTTTACTTTCTTTGACAGCTTGGATACACTTACGCTATTTTGATTTGGTTAAATTTTAAGAGTAGAAGTAGCCCCAAAAGTTTTGACATAATACCCTCAGTCGTTCTTGGATAATGCTGAGATGCCTTATTGGGAATTAGCATTAACACTGTGTATTTTGATTTAATCTCAAGGCAACATTTAGTTTTTAAACATAATGGGCAAATGGGAGGGTGGGCTTGGAAGGGGGACTAGTTGACCTCAAATCATTTTCGACTATTTAAAAGGGCATTACCCCTTTCTATTTTCAATCGAAAGAGCCCTTTTCGAAGTTCATAAGACAACTCCTTTGATAAGTAGTGCCCTGGTCTAAACAAAAAAAATGTCCTGAGGGCTGTGATGGAGTTGTCATCCTCAAACACCTAATTTCCAGAACTTTCAACTACGTTAAACAAAATGGCTATCTCAAAACTTTGATTGGATGCGTTTGGGGAAACCGTGGGCGTGAGAGGGGCGTTAGTTGCTCTCCAATCACTTTCAACTATTAAAAAAGGCACTAGCCATTTCAATTTCCAATCGAATGAGCCCTTTTGAAGTTTCTACGAAAACACTTTCAATAAAAACCTAATATACTTCCAGGGCACAACTTACAACCCTTTCCCTGAGGGCTGGGGGGGGGGTGTCATCCTCAAAAATCTATTTTCTAGATCTTTCAACTACGTTGAAGAAAATTGCTATCTCAAAATTTTGATTGAATGTGTTTGGGGAAATGGTGGGCGTGAGAGGTGGGTTAGTTGCCCTCCAATCACTTCCGACTAATAAGGGCACATTCAATTTACAATCGAATGAGCCCTTTTGGAAGTTTCTACGACAACGCGTTCAATAAAAACCTTATATGCCCCAGGGCATAACTAACAACCTTAGGGCTTTGAAGGGGTTGTCATCCTCAAAGACATAAATTCCGGACCGTTCAACTAAGTTGAACAATATGGCTATTTCACAATTTTGATTGGATGTGTTTGGGGAAATGGTAAGCGTGAGAGGGGGGTTATTTGCCATCCAATCACTTTCGACTATTAAAAAGGGCACTAGCGGTTTCAATTTCCAATCGAATGATTCCTTTTTGAAGTTTCTACGACAACGCTTTCTATAAAAAAAACTTATATGACCCCAGGGCATAACTTAAAACCCTTGCGCTTGCGCAAAAACCCTTGCACAAAACCCTTTTGGCTGTGGGGGGAGTGTCATCCGCAAAAACATTTTCAGACTTTTTGATTACGTTGAACAAAATGACTATCTCAAAATTTTGATTCGATGTGTTTGGGGAAATAGAAGGTGTTAGAGAGGTGTTAGTTATACTCCAATCACTTTCGACCATTAAAAACGGCACAAGCCCTTTTAATATCCAATCGAATGAGCCCTTTTTGAACTTTCTATAACATCACTATCTATAAATACCTTATATACCCCAACGGCATAACTTACAACCTTTGCCCTGAGGGGTTTATCATCCTCAAAGACCTAATTACTAAAACTTTTAACTACTTTGAACAAAAGTATCTTATTTTATTATAATAAATATTATTACTATTTTGTGGTAGAGTTTTAAGTGAGCAATTCTTTTTGTTTTGTTTTACTATTTGCATTTTATTTCACTTAAGACGGCTATTAGTCTTATAGCCGAAATATTCGCTGAATTTTAATTACTGTCTTCGGAAAAATTCATATAAGCAGTTATTAATATAAAAAGGCTTGAATTGAAAATCAAGTATTTTGCAGTAGGCATCAAGACATGGCTAATTATAGAAAGAAAAAGTAAACACAGATAGTCAAAATAATTGAGAGGTCAATGCTTAAATGGCTGCACGGGTAAATGGCGGGAGTAAGTATGACTCTCTTATTGGACTTCATCATTGATGATTAAACAGCTACCCACAGCACCCCATCGTCCTACTTTGAAAACTACCCAAACCCCATCGTCAAACTACCCACAGCACTGAGGGTAGTAGAAACTACCCTCAGCACCCCATCGTCCTACTTGTAAATTCCAAGGAATAATAACATAAAAGAACATTTTTAAAATAAGGATGAGAAAAACAAAAACAAAACAAAAACAAAGAAAACAAACAAACAAAATAAACAAAAACAAACATAAACATAAACAAAGAAACTCGTCACGTGCACGCTTTGCATGTTGAAACCTTTCATCTTTCAAGAAGAATCTTTGAATAAAAATTTTTATTGGATGTGTTCGGGGAAAAGGCTGGTATGAGAGGGGGACTAGTTGCCCTCAAATCCCTTTCGACTATTAAAAAGGGCACCAACCCTTTGAATTTCCAATCGAATGAGCCCTTTTTCAGGCTTCTAAAATTTAGCTCTCAAAAAAAACCTTATATGCCCCCAGGGCATAACTTACAACCCTTACCCTGAGGACTGTGGGGGATTTTGATCCTCTTAGATATAGTTTTCGGACCTTTCAACTACTTTGAACAAAATGATTATCTCGAAATCTGAATTGGATGTGTTTGGATAAAGGTTGGGCGTGGAAAGGTCTGATAGTTGCCTTCAAATCACTTTTGACTATTAAAAAGGGCACTAGCCATTTCAATTTCCAATCAAATGAGCCCTTTTTGAAGTTCTTACGACAACGCTTTCTATAAAAAAAAACCTTATATGCCCCCAGGGCATAACTTACAAACCTTGCACTGAGAGATGTGGGGGGGGGGGGGGTTGTCATCCTCAAAGACCTAATTTCCAGAATGTACAGCTACGTTGAACAAAATGGCTATCTCAAAATTTTTATTGGATGTATTTGGGGAAAAGGTGGGCGTGAGAGGGGGGTTAGTTTCGTCCAATCACTTTTGACTATTAAAAAGGGCACTAGCCCTTTCAATTTCTAATCTAACGACCCTTTTTTGAAGTTTCTATGACAACCCTTTCTATAAAAACTTATATGCCCCCCGAGCACTACTTACAACCCTTGCCCTGAGGGCTGTGGGAGCGTCCTCCTCAAAAACATAATTTCTATCTGCAAACCAACTACGCTGAACAAAATAGCTATCTCCAAATTTTGCTTGGATGTTTTTGGGTAATTGGTGGGCGTGTATGGGGTGTGAGTTGCATTCTAATCACTTTTTACTAATAAAAAGGGAACAAGCCACTCCATTTTCCAATCGACAGAACCCTTTTCGAAGTTTCTACGACAACTCCTTCGATACGATGTGCTCTGGTCTTGGACCAAGAAACCAAAAAAAAACAAAAAATAAATAATACATTGTGCCAACATCGTTCTTTGCATCGTTCATCATAGGCAGCGCTATTGCGCTGCCTATGATTTTGATTTCCCAAGTTATCGTACTGAATTGTTTCAAGAAGTATTATAAGTACATTTGTCAATAAACGTTCTTTTATTTTCTATTTTATATATTGATGTTTAAGTCAGAAATAAGTTGAATTTAGCCTCTTCTCTATACTCCTCAGAGAAATCCTATTATGAGCCATGATCACAACTAATCCTTCATCAAATGTCTTAAAAGTGAATGGGATATGCTTAATATTCATCTGAAGTTTAATCTGGAGTAAACAAAAATGCAACACACTAAAAGGCAATGTAAAACGCATTCCCTCTATATTTGGGAACCCTATTACTCCTAATTAGGTAGGTAGGTAGGTAGGTACAGGTTTATTCATAAATCTGTTTCGTAGCACTTGCTAAATTAAACAGATTTTTACAAACTCAAATACTAAAAAAAAATAAAAGAAAATGAAGGGTAAAAATAGCAGCTCTTGTTACACATTTTGGTAAAAAAAAAAAACGGCACGAAAGAATCTGCATGCCTTTGAGTGCGACACATTGGTGGCAACAGTTTAAGTTTATGAATCTATGGTGTTTGTTGTTTAATAGGAATATGCCAAAATTCATTATCAATTATCTCTTCAGTTGGACAACGATGGTAGGTCAATTGTTCTAAGTCCTTCCTCCTAGTTGATGTAGTCCCTGTCAAGAATCACTTTAACTGTGCGTTTTTGTACATTTTCCAGCATTTCCGATAAGGATGGGGAATTTCACACTGCAGGACCCCACACTAGACAGGCATATTCTAGGTGAGGGCGGACATAGGTCACAAAGGCATTTCTCAACTGGTAACTGGAAAAACCAAAACGTTTCATTGTAATAATGGTTTGAAGGGCACTATAGGCCTTCGATGCCGCTGATTCCACATGGGTGTTGAATTTTACAGTCCAATGATAATATTACACCTAGTAATTTGACACTGTTGGACAGGGGAAACAGAGAGTTTGGGACATCAAGATCACACTTTAGAGGGTTAGACCGAATAACTTTTGATTTGGTGGAGTTTATGGTTAGATTAGCTTGCTCAACCTCCTTATTCAACATTTCCATCAGGTCGTGGGGGAAACAAGGGGTAACACTTGAATTTTTAGCTTCATCGTTAAGTAAAACTGAAAGATCATCGACAAATTTATATCTTTGGTCATAGTTCCTCAGCACAAAATTTATGACAGCCACAAATATTAGCCCGGCTAATCTGGTGCCTTGAGGGGCACCACACGTAATTTTACGAGAAAAGGACACAGTATCACCCTCAAATAGAGGAAACACACATTGTCTTCTATTAGACAGAAATTCAGCGATTAGCAGAACTGTTAGTCTATTCACACTCATCAGTTTTAGGTTCATTAGAGCAATAGGGTGGGAGATTAGGTCGAAAGCCTTGCAAGAATCCACCATAGCAAGATCAACGATGGTATCTTTTTGGTCAAGCCATTTTACTTAAGTATCATGCAGGCACACTAGATAAATTGTGGTATTGCAGCCTGTGACACCCCCGTATTGGTAATTATCAATGTCTGTGGAAATCTCATTGAGTGTTGCTTGAGCAATAAATGCCTCAAACACTTTTGCGAAGGCAGGGATGAGAGATATACATCTCCGTTCTTCTAGAGATTTAGGATGTTTAATTTTGGGTATAACTCTCACATATACAGTTTTCCAAACAGAAGGAAATACTCCTTCAGCAAAACAAGAATTCAGGATGTGACAAAATGGTCTAGCGATAAAAATGGCATATTCACGAATGAATTTTACAGGTAGTTCACCGGGGTAGTTGGAAGAGTTGGGTTTGAGTTTGAGCAGTTCTTTGCAGACTGAGAATTCTTCAAGGGTTGGGGTCTGGTTTGGTGGGCACTGTTCAAGAATTCTAGCAAGTTCACTTTTGGATGGGACAGGGTGGGTACTACAAATTGAGCTGAAAAACATGTTAACATCCTCAGCAGAGAGCTTATTTCCGTCGTCTTTATAAATAAGAAGGTCGTTACTTTGAATCTTCCCAGGTATCCTTTTTACAGATTTGTGCCACTGCCAGGGGTTAGTAGAAAATAGAGGATCAATCCGGTTTTTAACATAGTTAACTTTAGCTTTACGGTTTTCTTTCACTATTCTATTCCTCAGCTTTTTAGCAGCTAGACTTTCTCTATCAGAAGCTTGTGATCATTCGCGAATAAGCTGTTTTAATCAATAGGTTATCTAGGGCTTGTCACTTTCACACTTTATACATTATTTTCCAGGGAATTGGTCCAGGTACTCTTTATACGGAAGGTTACTGAATATATCAACTTTCTTGTGAATGTTGCTTTCAGCATACATTCCATTAAATGGTTCTTCAGTCAGCCACAGACCATATGAGCATATACTGGAATCTAATAGAGGACGATAGGTAATTTTTTGGCACTTTGGCTTAGGCATTGCATGCTTGGCTCTCCATACAATAATCAAATGGTCTGCCTTGCCCAAGGAATTAAGGGTTTTTGGATCAACATAATAACTAAGAAAGTTTGTAAGGATTAGATCTAGGGTACTGCCGAAATATGCGTAGGAGTTTTCACCACTTGTTTTAGGCAAAATGTTGACCTAAGCCATGATTTACTGGTCTGGGTAAAATCATCAAGAATACAAATTGCGAGGGGCAGAATATTTGGACCTGATCCAATCAACAGAATGTTGCAAGTATGAAACGAGTTCGTTGCGGCAGCATGAGCTCTTAGAGTAGTACACTAATCCAAAAATTAGACAAGAAGTTGACCAAAGAAGATTTACGGGTTTGAAGTACAGCCATGTCACTTCAAATTCATTATTTTTTAGTTCAAAATTTGAAAGCACAGACGCAGGAACATCCAGTTATGAATACAACACCGATATTATTATCTCGCATGTGACTGTCCAGAATATCAATTTTGTTCTCAAGCGACTGGGCATTGCAAAGTATGATGTTAGGAAACTGTGGAAAAATCTTGGTAGATAGCTTCAGAGTAGTAAGGGTGGGGTTCGGGTCACTTTGGTTAGGAAAGCAGGATGGATCAGGTTGTAATGTTATATCTTCTTGTAAGTTAATTCTTATGAGAGAGCAGTGTTTAACAAAAGGCGGGGGCTTAGGTCTACGTCTGCTAGAATGCACGGGAATACTACAGCTAAGGGCAAGTCATTGTTGACTGTTGCTGTTGAGTGATTGACTTGACCCAATTAAGCTCTGAGGCCTATGTTGGCTTAAAACACTCTCAATTTGAATTTCTGCTTCTGAAACTATGGTCTTACCGAAGTGGGTTTTTTTCAAATACTTCAGAATAATGCATTTCAACTGATTGGGTAACTCTAATTGGGATATCAGCATAGAGGTAGCTGTAAAGCTGGCTAATTTAAAGTCTATGGTTGATTCATCTTCCAAAGCATGTGGAGTTACTGAGTGAAATCTTTGGGGAGTAATTCCAGGTACTTTTGTTGGTCTTGATGTCTTTCCTTGCGCAAGATTTTCCAAAAGGGGGTTCTTCAGGGTTTTTTTTTGGGGGGGGGCACTTGGTATCAAGGAGAACCATGGATTAGTTTCATCTCGAATGAGATTATTCTGAAAAGTTTCAACACAAGGGGAAGCATTAGGAACTGTTGGTGTCCTGGGGGCTATTGATGGTCTGGAGGCTGCTGGTGGCCTGGGGCCTGTTGGTGGTTCAGGGGCAGTTGGGGGCCTGGGGCCTGTTGGGGGACGGGAACTATTTGTGTCCTTGGGACTTGTATTGCTACAAAAGGGATTGGAAGTTGTTGCTCTTTTGCCATTCTTAGTATCTCTGCCCTTTGTTTATATTTGGGACAGTTTCCTTTATCTAGGGAATGGTGTTTGCCCTTAAATTCGTACATATTGGGTCAAATTGACAGTTTGACTCATTATGGTCCTTGCCTAGGCAAATCTTACAAATGTTGGAATCGTCTCTGTAGTATTTATCTGTATGCCCAAGCCTTAGACATTTAGTACACTGTAATGGCTTTTCTTTGTATGGCTTGAAGGATTTTTGTTGGCCAAAGAGGAGCACTTTGTCAATATTAAATTGTCCTTGAAGCTCAAACGACACTCTTTTAAAGTTTGAGGTTTCAGCGGTTTTGCAACCAAGGATATGGACACTAGAGACCGGAATAAATTCACCTTTTTGTTCATCAATGCTTCCATCAGGTCTGAGTTTAGAAACGATTTAGGGACATTGCATAGCACTATCTTTGTTTGTATCAGGTTTGGGGACCACAGACAGGCTGTGACAACAATATTTTCAACACTTTTCAGCTCCATTACCTTTTTCACTGATGTGGAATCGTTCAAAAGGATAACTAGGGATCCTGATCTGTTTATATTCATATTAAAGTTGCAACGAATGGTCTTGAAAAGGGAAACTCGCAACTTTGGTAGATCACAGTTGTTAAACAAGGGATTATCACATTGGGGAACTAGTTGAATAATTACTGGGGAATCGGCTGGATTTCTTAGAGAGTTGTTCGTCATATTGGTTTGATGTATTATTACTGAATCTGGTGGACTTTTTGTTCTCTGTCTTCTACGCTTGGCCGAGTTTACTATCTTAAAGCCTTCTTCATCTTTTTCAGTATCAGTTTTTGAGGGTGATGGACATTGGGTGGTATCCATATTTAGGGTATGAATACCCTTCAGAGGTCACTGGTAAAGATACAGTTGTAGGGGGGAGGGGGTTCTAGCAGGGGCTTTTAAAGATGGTTGAAATGGTGACTCGCCCATATCTCTATCAGGAGGTTGTTTTGGAGGCTCCTTTTTTCCAAACATTTGAACTATTCAAAATCACAAATTCAAATACTAATTGGAATTTTTTTGCCAATAAATTCAAAATAATCAACAGTAACGAGAAAAGTACCAATAATCTAGTTTAGTGTTTACTTTTCAGTTGCCAAGAAATTTAAATATTCACTATTTTAACAAAGTTGAATAGGTCAACTTAAGTCAAAATATCCACAAGTCTTATCAAAAACATGAATTATTCACGTTTTGTTCACAGGTTAGGTTGCTAAATTGCTGGTATCCAGATTATAAATAATTCACAGGAGAAGAAACCTTCTCTGAACTCACAAGCAAGACTAACTGATTATTAATTATTAGCTTGTTTACTTGTAAGTTTGAATTACAAACATTTTTTCAAGGAAATGGGGATATTCTTTCAACCCCTCCTAAAAATATGTTAAAAATTTAAAGGGAGGAAAGAACCTCATAGTAATTGATAATTATTTCATTGATCAGAGGGTAATCATTTATCAATTCACATAAGCGCAATAAAAAGCCATGACTAACAGGATTTTAGTTGAAAAATAATTGATAGATTTTACAATTTGTATTGTGTATTTTTCTAATAGAAGTAGCAGAAAATAAATAAAATATTTTATTTGTCCTAAATTTTAGAAAAAGTAGCACATCAATTACCTTGCTTCACAGCAGTGATCCCAAAGACGTTGGGACTGTCCATCTTTCACTAATTGAGTCAAATACAAGGTCAGCTTTTCTTGGCTGTTCTGGACAATTAAAAGTCTACAGAAACTGAATAATCAACGAATATGATAGCCATATCTTCACAGAGTACAAGGGGAACATAACCTAGAAAATAGTTTTCAGAAACAGGCATAACAGGAATAGATAAATGGATTCCAAAATTCAAAACCAATTTATTAACATTTCAATCTTTACATTAACAACTTACAATAAAAAAAGTCTTATGGTAAATAGACTTGAGTTCTTCGTTTACCCATGCAAATCTCAGATTCCTAGGAAAGTAAAGCCCTTTCAGAGGCAATGCTCAAGCGTTTTCCATAATAAAAGTCATAATGCTTCAATTTATTTAAATTATTATTTTTTCCCAGACCTTCTTTATATTGAGGCGCTGGTTGTCTAAGGTCAACAGGGAACTAATCCGATTGCCAATAAAAAAATTTTAGTACCATCTTTAATGAACAAACATGAATGAAGGTCCACCAATCCTGTCCAATCCTTTTTTTAACTACATTCTCAATAAGGACGTCTGACTAAAATTTTGGATAATTGTTCCAAATAGTCTGAAGATCAAACAATTATAAAGGACTCCTTAAAGATGGCACTTGAACTTTGGATTTCCATAAGCGAATATCTTGAGAGGGTATTTTCATTTTATTCATTTATCAAGAACAAACATAGAAATAAACTTCATGCAACTTTAGAATCAAGACTCTACCTCTCATCATTTGGTCTGAACTTTAAAAAGCTCAGCCAAAATATCAAGATCAATGAATCCATTGAGAAGCATAAAGTTTTCTGTTCACAAACCTGTATAAATTGTTAAAAATCATATGCAATATTCTCTATTACTTTGAAAGTATTTTAAAAATATGTTTTGGATTGAATTTTACTCATAACAAAAACCAACAAAACGTTCTTTTTCGTTTAATTTTTTGTTGAAAAAGAATTTTAGTTAGAATAAGTATTTTTTCTGACATAATAAATATACTCAGTTTTCAAATACAATGAATATCTAATGTGTGTCTTTAAAGCTCACTCTTTACTAAGACGTTAAAAATAAACAGAACTAATCTATTAAAAATATCATTGGTTGTTAATAGTACTACATGAGATATATATATATATATATATATATATATATATATATATATATATATATATATATATATATATATATATATATATATATATATATATATATATATATATATATATATATATATATATATATATACCGTAAAACCACCTAACAAGGGACGCAGCCCAATCTAGGGACATTTTTCCAGGAAAGTTGCTTAGGCCAAGATATGTGGAGAAGTTTCAAGGATACTGCCAAACTAAAATTACTGTAAGTAAGCCTATTCATTTTAAATAGGATTGTGCCATATTTTGTTTAATTTAGTGATTTTTGAGTTAAAAAAAAAATAAAAATCAAGAGCGGGTAATTTTGATTTATTTTTTAGGCCTGGAAGTGTTGTCTGGTGCTACAACTGGAAGACTGAAGCAGAGCTGAGAGCTAGCTAGACGGATAGCTATATTGTTAAGGATGACTGTAACCAATTTTCTAAGGAAAAGGTTCAGTTTCTAATTTTTTTTTTTTTTTTTTACTAAAATCTGTCTTTTTCAGGTTGTAAAGTGCTCAATCAAGGGACATGAGCGTAAGAAGGAAGCAGGTGGACAAGGATGCCCTAGAACGTGCTCTAGCTGCTGTTGACGACGGAATTTCTTATAGGGAAGCTGGTGATAAATTTGACATCCCAAAAAGTGTCCTCTATAGACATCATTGTGCAAGAAAAAAGGGTCATAAAATCTTAAAGATGGGAAGACCTCCCGAGATTGACGAGTTTCAAGAGGAAGAACTTGTGAAAAGCTTGGTGACTTGTGGACAGATGGGCTATCCCATGACAGCTTTTGACTTGAGGTGTTTTGTGAAGTATCACCTAGATCGCCAAGGAAGATCATCTGGCAGATTCAAGGACAATATTCCTGGCCTGCGGTGGGCGAAAAAATTTCTAGAAAGAAACAGTGGCGAACTGTCAGAGAGAATGGCCTCAAACATAAAAAGAGCTAGAGCAAAAGTGAATCATGCTATGGTTAGGGATTTTTTCGAGGAATATGCTAAAGACACAGAAGGAATTCCTCCTCAAAATATCATAAACTATGATGAGACAAATCTGACTGATGAGCCAGGGAAGAAAAAAGTGATTGTGAAACGTGGCACGAAGTATCCAGAAAAGATTATGAACTCCTCAAAAGCGAGTGTTTCACTAATGATGACAGGTACAGCAAGTGGTATAGTGCTGCCTCCCTATGTATGCTACTGGGAAATCCATTTGTATGATGCGTGGACCATCGGCGGCCCAACCGGTGCAAGGTACAACAGAACAAGGTCTGGTTGGTTTGATGGCGTCACTTTTGAAGATTACTTCAAAAAGATTATTTTGCCCTACTGTCGTCGGCTATCAGGGAAAAAAGTACTTATTGGTGACAATCTCTCATCCCACCTGTCCCCAGAAGTAGTCAGATTATGTGAGGAAAACAACATTCTTTTCAAGTTCCTTGTACCAAACGCAACTCATCTTCTGCAGCCACTTGATGTTGCATTTTTTGCTCCCTTCTAACGGAAGTGGAGAGAAATTCTAGACAAGTGAAAGATGGGACCAGGAAGAAATCTAAGTGCCGTTGAAAAAACTCAGTTTCCGAAGCTTCTCAACACTTCTCAGGTCGATTGAAGCAAATGCTCCAACAAACCTCACAGTTGGTTTTGAAAAGTGCGGGATCTACGGTATCCGTTTTAGCCAGAAATAGTGCTTGCTCGTCTGCCACCTGGTGACCCGACTGACGAAAACTGTGATGAACTTCAAGACCGTCTTGTTTCTTATCTCAGAGAAATCAGGTTTGGTCCTGAGGAGTCCTTGGGTTTGGCAGATGGAAACAATAACGAAGCAGGCCATGGCAGAAAAAAAAGGCTAATGGTGCCTGCCGGCCGGAGTGTCAGATGAAGGGATACTGGCACAACCGGGGAACAGTCATCTGAAGAATCAGGTACCGAGTGCTCAATGCCAGTAGACACACCAGTCGATCTCCCACCTAACACACAGTCACGTTCTGCCAAAGAGAAGAAAACGGCTAATCCTAGAAAAAAGAAAACTGGTGTGTATGGTCAGAAAATCAGCCGAATAAGCTTGGCGCAAATCAGAAACAAAGTTATAAAGACAAGCAATTCAAGGAAAGAAAATGATGACGATCTAGTGACCTATTTTAACAAAGACTGCAGCACCAGTGCTGAACTTGAGAATTACAATTTGCAAGGCTCAAGTTCTTCTGACTCGGGGACAGAACCAGAAGTCTAACAATGTGATTCAAGTCACTGTCCCTAGATTGGAAACTGGGCCCAATCAAGGGACACCTCTTAAAAAAAAAATAAAAAAAATTGATATGATAAAAAAAAAATCGCGGATTCTGCTCTAGTTTTCCTCTCATTCAAATGTATCCAATGGCATAAGTTTCATTATTCTACAATGAATAGTTGACGAAAAATTGACAAAAAACACAAAAAAAGTGTCCCTTGTATGGTGGTTTTACGGTATATATATATATATATATATATATATATATATATATATATATATATATATATATATATATATATATATATATATATATATATATATATATATATATATATATATATATATATATATATATATATATATATATATATATATATATATATATATATATATATATACACATATATATATACACCAAGAATACACCACTACCCAAGTTTAGCAAATATAAACCTGAACAATTTTCATCCTGATAAGGTACATAGTCATTGTCATTATCAGATTCCTCCATCTTACTTCCTAATTGGGGCCTACCAGCATTCTGTAATACAAATCAAATGTTTATGATTCAGAAAAACAAAACACAATGCTTTACATTCCAATAATGATATGAGTATTCAGACACGTAGCAAGACATTGAGAAAAAATATCAGTTCACCAGTATAAAAAAAATATGCAGATTAGGATTGAGTAATTCCTAGACTGGGTAGCACATGAACAGTGAAATCATGTTAAATCAACGTAAATTAACCTCAATAATTGCAAGCATGTCCAAATTGCGGAATGCATAGAATTTAACCAGTAGCTACTGCATGTGTAAACTGCAGAATACCTGGTCAGAGGGTTAAATTTGGAAAAACAATTATGCGGCCAGAAGGTTATTTGAAGATTCGTTTTCAGACAACCCCTCTCCCAGTTGCTGGTCTATCCTTTCAATATAAAAAAAAAAAACTACAAAAACAGGCTAAACTTGTAACCATTGGAGAATGGGGCTAATTTTATCCATTTTGTAAATGAAAAAGCCCTTTTTTGTTTAAAGTATCAGGATCATCCATATGAGAGCCCTTTTTTCCCTCATATACTGCATCTTTTTTCTTGGCTACAAATTTATATAAAGCTTTAACTTGGACAGTAATGTAAAGTCCTGTTTTTTCTGCATTCTTTGCCATATTGACTGCCTCTTTCTGCATCATTTAACTGATTTTGCTATTCTTCTCTGTTTTGCATTACATTTTCTGTCTCATGGGGGAGCTCCTTTCTTTTCTTTTGCAGCTTGTTCTTTTTTTCTAAATTATTGCACATACCTCATTTGGCTCCTTTGCACTGTCTGATTAAGTCTTAATAGGGTTTCATCAACTGTATGCTTAGCAATGATATCCTGGACCAGGCACAATGTTATATCAGTCACCTTTCCTTTAGGTAAACCCAAGGCATAGAGATCAGGAGAATAAGATAACTAGGGTAAAGGCACCGAGGATTCGACAGTGCAATTTCGGAACCACTGTCGAAATTTTCCTTCAAAACGGGATAGCTCTGCTTAGCCGTGACTTAGAGCGCCATCTCTTGGAGCCGTCGTTATATTTTGACGGTGCGAAACGTGGACACTATATCCAGTACACCCAGATATGAAAAGAACATTCAATTTGGTCAGTTTCCTGTTTTCAACATAAAAGGAGCTCCCAACAATTTTTCAGGTATGTAATGTTCAAACTGTCATTACTTGGTTATTTATTGCAAGAAAAAGTTGGGATAAGCCCCAATGTGTTGAGATACATCTGATCTTCTCAAAAATGTAGCCACATTAGCTTTTTCTTGATAAAACTAAATGAAAATGGCGACGGAAATTGCATTGTCGAAACTAGGTTCCAAGTGTCGAAAATTCTTGTTTGATGTAGTGGAATACCAGGTGGACTAAAAATGTTCCTTCAGCCGCATTCAAGCGTAAATATCAGCTTCTATCAATGGATTTATTTCTTTTGTGAATATCTTGTAGTAACCTTGTGAAAATTTTTGACAGACTGCAACAGGCCCTGTCGAAATATAGGTGACTCTGTTGAGACTTTAATGAACATATAAAACAGATGAGAAATACTTGGTGTCGACATTGCAGGGTCCACTGACAAAACCATAGGCACTATAGCTGTCGAATTTACGGGTGCTTTCTGTGCAATGAGAGATTTTGAAGATTATTATTTCTAATAATATTTCAGATGAAAGAACATTTAAACAAAAGGTTTTTTTTTAAACTTTGAAGTTTTACTTACAGATACTGGATTTTTCCATCATTTGAGGAACTGCCGCTTGGCCTCATACCATGCAGGGGCGTAATTTGATATGGGGCAGGAGGGCAGTTGCCCCCCCAGACCTCGTTTTGCCCCCCCCCCCCTCCATATTTTTTTAGATTATACCCTTATTTATCCTCCATCTGAATAAAAAATACAAATTTTATTGAATACAAAATCTTATACGAAATGATGCATAGGCCTATGTTTTGGACGAAACTAAGAATCTGCATATGAAAATAAAATCCACTAAATCAAATAAACTTCTTAAATTTCTTGAAATCCGTTTTCCTAGACCCTATCCCTTCCAAAATGCTAGTGAAACAATTTTGTTATACTAAATTTGTTATACTAAATACTCTTTGTATTTAATAATGTATATTAAAATTTGTTGTACCAATTTTGTTATACCAAATACTACATACTTGAAACGATTTTGTTAGTTTTATTACTTCTACTTTTTGCATAGACTTTTATACTTTTATACATTAAATGAAGTTGAAGAAAACAAAGAAACAAGAATATATATGTCAAATGCACCAGGTTCCACCCACAGGTAGTTCCTAAACATTTAGACAGGTGTCGAATTGGATTCCAACTTGTGTCGAAAACAGTTAACTTTTTTGTTGTGTCGAATTTGTAGGTGAAAAATACTTTAATTTCGGAAAATTGGAGTTTTGTACCATCTTCAGACAAAACTTCAAACTTCTCATCAAACAGTTAGATTCTTAGATGTTTTTCCTACATTCTGAAACCCTTTTCAAACGGAAAGTCTTTAAATTAAGACTTCTAGAGTAGAAAAACTGGTTTTTTACAAAAACTGTCAAATCATTGGTTCGACACCCAATACGGGTGTCGAATTGGGTTCCGACTTGCATCGAAAACAGATAACTTTTTCGTTGTGTCAAATTTGTAGGTGAAAATGCTCTAATTTCGGAAAATTGGAGTTTTGTACCCTTTCCAGACAAAACTTCAAACTTCTCATCAAACAGTTAGATTCCTAGATGTTTTTCCTACATACTGAAACCCTTTTCAAACCGAAAGTCTTTAAATTAAGACTTCTTGAGTAGAAAAAACTGTCAAATCATCGGTACCTTTACCCTAGCTTAAAACATGCAATTATAATTTGTATGAAATTTAGGTTTGTTTGAATTTGTGATCTTTCTTTATATTTAGACTGTCCTAGGTTCATTTTCATGCTGGACCATTCATAGTTGATTCACCATTTGATGATCTCTAGTTTTATTATATTTTTTTTGGCTGATGTTTAAGTGTTCCTTGATTACTAGAGCTTTGGTATTTATTTTAATCTGATCTAGACTTCAACAAAGAAAAAGGTTGTCACATTTGAAAATTACCTTATTTTACCTATTCTACTCGCCAAGTTTTTATTTTATGGTAATCTTACAACACTATACATGAGACAGAGTTTGGAGATGTTTCATTATGTCCCATAGTGCTGCATGCTCTGCTCTACTACTGATAAATCTCTAAGAATTACGGTATTCAAGCCTGCAACTGTATAAATCATTTTGGGATTCTTCCCTGAGGTTTGCAGTTGCATTTCCTGAGATGATTTTATGCTGAGCAAGGATTTTGTTACACTCTGAGTCATGCATCGTCCTGCATTAACACAAACCTGAATGAGTTTCTCACACACTGCTATTGAATCCTCAGTTGCTCTCATCATCATCACAAAGATGTTAATGGAAACAGACATATATACATTAGATGTTAGACTCATTTGGGTTCATCCATGAGGACAAAAGATTAGTTTCCAAGACAACTGAAACAAGGATGTTTCCCCTCTCATTTTCAAGGTTTTTCTTATTACTACATCATCATTTTTTCTTTATCTAGGTATTCCAGGATTTGTGGGAACTCTGAATCTGTTTTGGAAACCATAAAGTAACTCATTGCCATATGGATTAATTTATTTTTCTAAATTGATGTTTTAGTATGTTGTTTAGTCAGTTGACTGATGATTGAAGTTTTTGATCCTGAATAATTTTCAAATAACTTTATTAATGCATAGCTCAGATGTTTAACAATTCAATGATATACAAAGTTCTTTGCAATTTCTTATTTTGTAGCAAGAGGGTAGTGTTACACTTCTAAATAATCTTAATCATTCAATTACAGTTTTTCCAAACTTTACTACCACATTAATGCCAGTGTTTTGTTTTTTTCTTTTCCCAGAGCAATCAGCAAAGTTAAAAAACATAACACTCCACCAGGATATATTTTTGCTAGTTTTTCACACATATTCCTTATTTTCAAACTTGGTGCCTGTTAAGTATTAAAAATACTTAACTGTAGTCTTTTTTTTTTTGCTCCTGTCTTTTCCTAATTCATTAACTCCTGTCTTTCCTAGTGCTTGGAGCACTTGAAGCAATAGCTCCTGTTGCATCTTTTTCTGTCTTTTTCAAGCTTTTGTCCCTATAAAATTTCAACAAAATGATTAAATATCCACTGGAGTCTACAAAAAATGCAAGAAAGCTCAGTTCTGAGAACACCTGAGGTTTAGGAAATATTAGTAGTGTCCAATCAACTAAGGATATAACAAATATTCTTTCTCCAAAAAGGAGGATTGTTAGATACAAGTTGAAAACGCCATTTATTTTTGTGATGTCACACTTTCAATCAAACACTTCAAACTGTAGATTTTTTTGAGAATTAAAATCTTAGAACTAAAACTTAAAAACCTACCACTAGCTTCAGAATTTCATCCTGAATCCAAATATGGCATTCATTTCCATTACAAATTATTTAATCTAACTTTTCATCCTCACTTTCTGATGCACTAGGGGTGTCACTGTCTGGTTCTCTAGGGGCCCTATCAATTCCAGGGGATAGAGCCTTGCAGCTTCAATCAAAAAATTATGAAGTACAGTAGGTCTTTTTGCTTTAAATTTTGCAGAAATAAGAAGCGCAACACATACTGCTCCGTGTATGCTGCTTCCATCCCTGGTCTTTTAAAGTACTTTTTGAAGCATCTCCACAGACTTTCTATATTTTGAGTATGAATGGAACAGTCCTGTGGATCAACAAAATTGGCTGAATGATTGATTTGGTAATGAGTATATTCATTGCTGGACAATGTACTACAAGCTCCCCAGTTATTACTGTAAATAAGGCTTCCAGGCTTAATATATTTTTTATAATAGGAATTAAAGTTTCCTTGTTTCTTTGGAGGCCTTCTTGGCCATCAGTCAGGGCTACAATAATTTTTTCTTTTGCTCTCTCTCTCCATTCCACCAAAAACCCCAACTTGCCATGAAATCCTTCCCCTGTTGTACTTTCTTCTTGCCATTAAAGTTTCATTGATTTCAACTTCAAAACCCTGCCCTCTTATATGTTCTTGGTTTCCTTTCCAAGCTATCAGAACTTTAAAGCAAAGAGACATCCAGTCAATGCTTGTTTTTTTACTTATCTGGAGTTCCTCAATAACTGTTTGATGGTCCCAATGATCCAACAGAAAGTGATTTATAAATATCAGGATTTGATGAGGCTTAATCCTGGCCTGATGCAAGAAACTCCCTTTTCTATTGGATACTGAATAGCTGCAAAATCTTCTCTTTTTGGGATGACAGCTGTTGCTGCTTTTCCACATATTTTCAGATTTGTAATAGTTGCATGGTGTATTGCAGGTTTGGCACATTACTAGTGATGGTAAGACACCATGAGTCATGAAAAAGGTTGTTGCTTGCTTCATCATTATTTATAAATCTGTTTATTGCAGTATAGTGATATTTCACATGACTGGCACATACACATTTTCTAATAACTGGCAATATACAAATCAAAACAGTTTAAAATGATATTTTTCTATCTGAGTAATCTGAATTTTTTTCAAGCTTTCAGCCTAAATATAACCAAAGTCCAAATTCTAAACTGTATCTTTGTTTTGAATTAAGAACAAACTAAACAGGGAAGACCTATTTTGTACAGCTTCACCCAAAACTAGGTTAAGTTATGAAATTAGGTCACTTTAAAGTGACCAATTTATTTAGTGGTATATATTTGTATTAGACCCTGGCACCATTCCGGCACATTGACTGAATGCCACCAATATAAGGCCCAATTGACTGCCGCCAAAGTGTTGCATAAAAGGCATGGTTGACTGCCGCCAGTGCACCACAAGCAATGTGTGTGGCACTATGAGCATCCAGTTTCAAACAGTTTGTGGTAGCAAACTGTAAGTAAGGAGCAACCCAGCTCAATAGTATTCAAAACTCTAAAAAACTAAAATTTGATACCAATGGAATATCAACAGAATCAGATTTTTATCCAAGGGACCTACTGACCTAGTCATAACTTAACCTAGTTTTGGGTGAAGCTGTAAAAAATTGGTGTAGCACGATGTTTCACATGACTGGCACATAGACATAAAGTTATGACTAGGTCACTAGGTGACTTGGATAAAAATTTATTATTTTTCAAATTGAATTGTTGCCATGACATTTCTTTAAAAAAAAAAAAAAAAACAGGAAAATTGAAGAAACTTAAAGAAGATTAGAAGTAATTTTTTAAATAATTTGTGACAGAAATGAGTGTTATATTTGGACTCAGAATGAAATCCTCATGCTAATGGTATGTTTTTTTTATCTAGCTGATTATTCTGTTAATGTAAACCTTACCCCAAGTAAGTACAATATCTTAGAAAGTTTAAAATAGATGGTACAAATTTAGAATTGTGGCCCCTCATAAGGAGACATGTTAAGAAAACAATTCTTACTTTAAAATGTGTATAATGATCCTAGTTAACATGATCCAAGGGGAGAACCTTTATCATCAAGTCTTTCCTCTAAAAATCCTTCTTTTTCCAAATTAAAAGAAAAAGTTTACAATAAACCTCCATGCTAAAATGAAATTTGAGATTGCAGCTATAATAAATTGTTTTTACAGATAATATTCATTCTGGCCATTGCTAATTCTGTTTTTTTTTTTTTCATGAGCAGTGGCAAAAATACAAAATATTAATACAACCTAACCTAGGTTAGGTTGTATTAATATTTTGTATTTTTGCCACTGCTCATATGGGATTAACAATGGCCAGGATAGTGCTATCTATAAAGCAACTTATTTGGCAATTTATAGCAGCAATTTCAAAAGATTTAAAGCATTTCATCAGCATGGTGGTTTATTGTAATTTTTTTCTTTTAAGCTGGTAAAAGAAGGAGTTCTCCTCTTGGATAATATGTTAACTAGGATCATTATACATATTTTAAAGTAAGAATTGTTTTCTTAACATGTCTCCTTATCAGGGGCCACAATTCTAAACTTATACCAAATAGATTTCAGAAATTTACTTTTTCTTCGCTATATAGTGTATTTTTATGACTGTGAATAAAGCTATATTTCAACGTATTTTAAAATGGCTAGTCAATAGCCCATCTACAAGATTTTATAGGCCTAACACATGCACAACACTGCTCAACTACTTCCTTATGCTCTTTCAAAAGATAGTAATCAATTCACTTGCAAATGCACCTCCTCCCTCCCCTGATGGTCCTATGTATAGCCCAAAAACTAACAGATAACAACAGACAATAGGATCCTCACTTAATCATATGTAGTTTGTGTCTATTAATCAGACTATCATGGGTAAAGTTCTACCAAATCCTATTATTGAGTTAGGAATAAAGTGAATACACCATTCAATGCCTTTTTTAAGCTGATTACAAATATAGGATAATAATCATTTCTATCGGAAATGAATTTCAGCCCCCCCCCCTAAATCTACCACACCTACCCCTTAATTGACTGATTTAGGGGGGGCTGAAATTCATTTCCGAGATAAATGATTATTATATTCATACTAATCATAAAAAATGCATAAAATGGTGTTTTCACTTTGGTCCTAACTCAATAATATTATTTGGTAAAACTTTACCCTATCATGTTTCATCCTTTTTTTATACAATTGTATTCAAGAAATCATTTTTTTCAATGAAAACCAGTAGCCTAATACTTTTTGAATAGCCTATTAAAATCCTGAGAAATGGCAGTTTATCCTTATCTTCAAGTTTTAAGGTAAACTGAAGATGATAATGCAAAATTTTATGATGTTTCAAGATGTTTTTGAATGACGTCAATCAATTATTGATCAACAAACCCAAGTTTTATTGTAAAATTTAAATTGCTGATTATTGCCTCAAATTGTGAGTCAACAACATTTTTCCAAACCTAGTGTGTTATTTTCCTAATTAATATACCATAAAGTGTTATACTATAATTACTTACCTGGGTATTTTATTCTGTTAATGTGTTTTCTAACTGGTGATATATAAGTTTAATTACCTTGAGATTTCAATGTTTCCACTTTTCCAGATTTCGAATTTTCTTGTTGCTGTTACCACTGCAAAGTTGCCAAAATATTTTTCTTTTGGGTGAATTTGAAAATCCAGCCAAAAAGTCGACATCATAGCGTGGATTCACTAACTAAGCAAGCAGAAGAGCGTTGGTCACCTGCTGCAAGCGCCGGTGTACCTACTGGAAGTAAATTTTCTTAGATTGCAGGGATCAAGTTAGCAGGGATCAATGTTTCCCTTGCTTAGTTAGCTCTGAATGTAACAACCTCCTTTATTGCAGAGAATTGAAAACTGAAAGAATATTGACATTATCCATCTTGTCTTTAGTTTAAAATGCCACCCAAAACAAACAATAAGATAGTCCAGGTAAGTCCTAAAAAGAAAGAGGATGAATGTGGTAGCTGTCAGGTTTAACTTGATGAACAGTCTTCGCCCTAATCATGTGATGGTTTTACAAATGGATGTAGACGGAGTGTATTGGGATTTCAAAGTCAGAATATGCACTGTTCCGAAAAATGAAGGGTAGTCTCACATGTGAATGGTTTTTCCTGGTTTGCAAGGTAATGCAGTCTAGGCTCAGACACCACTCAAAAGCTAATTGAATCAACTGTCTCAAAACCTTTAACTGCCTTGCATAAGCAATTTTGAGAAGTTCTCAAGAAAGAACAAATAGTAGCATTTCGAACTTAGAAAGTGATGTCGCATGCAAATGTTCCCTAGATTAGGCGGAAATTAAAAAGAAGACCTAGTTACAAGTAGGCTGAGCCAGTCTCTTAGTGACAGCAGTAAGAAGTTTGAAAGTGACGTGAGAAAAATTATTTGTGAGGACACAGAAATACAAAAACGCCAGCTTAACATTGTGGCAGATGGAATACCAGAATCGTGTGAAAAGGCTGCTGACAGTCTTGCCCAATCGTGAAACTCAATCTGAACAAATGTTTATAATATAGTAATAAGCTTTATTCGTACCCTTTATCACAGTGCAATAACATGGGTATCATCAATTTAAGCACAAAAAGACACAACACCCAAAAAAAAACACAAATGATGAACCATACCCTGTACTTCAGGACAATATTGTTATAGCATCTGACGTAGTAGGGCACAAAGTATTTTAGATATCTTGTTGTGAGTGTGTAGGCGGGCACTCCAACAGTTTTTTCTCTCTTTCAGAGCTGCCAATCATGCTTTATTAGATAAGATATTTATTTCAAAAAAATCGCTATCACAAGCCCACAAAGGGCCGAATTTGGACTTTGGAGTCGACAACAAATAAATCGTTACACTAAAAATGCAAAGAACAACAACAAAATAGAGAAAACCATAATGAACATCATTTAAAAGTCAATAATTAAAACTGTAAAAGTCAATTAAAACATTAAAAAAAACAAAAATTGGTCAAAATAAACTTAGAGCGAAACATAAATGCATTAAAAACTGGTCAAACTAAACTTATAATAAGACCTAAATGCAATTAAATGAAAAGGGATGCTAAGAAAGTGTCAGCAATTACACTAAGGCAAAAAAAGGAAAGAGTGAAAAACAATAAAAAATGGTCAAGAAAGGGGGGGGGGCAAGTAAAAGATCTAAAGAACCTGGGCCGTACCATCAGCTAATAAACAAAAAAGAGAGAAAAAAGAAACTATTGAGGCATTTTATTCATTTTCTCTGTAATGAAGGGGATAAAAGTTCTTTCGTAGCTGGAAGTAACGCAGTGAATGGGGGAAAAAGCAGGGATGGGCTCAGAAACAGCTCGAGGCGGCCGTCATCTGGATGGGGAGTGACGTTTGGGGAAAATATTTGCCGTCCGAGGGTTTGTTATGGTATTTTTTGCAAAACGGAGGCACAACAAAACCCTCCTTTTCTCCAGGGTTTTCAGACTAGCTTTTTTAGGAGCAGAGAGTACGGCACCTTGCCTTCTTTGAAAATTATTCGCAAGGCCCTTTTTTGAATTGATTCGATTGTTTCAGATTCTTCGCGAGAGATACCAGGGTGCCAAACTTGACAAGCATATTCTAGATGCGGGCGGACAAAAGACGTGTAAATCCTTAAGGAGTGGGAAGGGGGGACGCTGAATTTATTTAGTAGCTTAAGGAGGGTGATAGACACATTAGCTCTATGGATGATGTCATTAACGTGGATATCCCACTTTAAATTTGAAGAAATTGTGACGCCAAGTAGTTTAAATGAGAACACAGAAATTTCAGGAGGGATAGGATTAAGAAAATAGGGCGAGGATTTGAGGAAACAAATGGGCATTATCATGGACTTAGAGGGGTTTACTGTCATGTCTAAGTCTAAGGCCTCGTCTCCAATTTCATTGAGGATGCTCATAGGGTCACTTATTAAATTTCTGAAGCAAGTTTCAACAACCGTTAGGTCATCAACAAATTTCCATTGGTCAGGAAATTCCTTTGCGAGGCTGTTGATCATTACTGAAAAAAGGGGGGGACCTAGGAGAGTACTTTGGGGTATGCCGTTGTGGACAGGGAGAGGATTTGAATAATGATTTTGGTATTTGACAACTTGCGATCTATTTCTTAAGAAGGAGGCAACTAATTTCACCAGTAAGGGATTAATATTGAATTCGTTAACAAGTTTCTCAATTAAAATATTGTGGTTAACAATGTCAAATTCTTTCTGAAGGTTGATAGAAATTAAATTTAGCCAGGAATTTGGCTTTTCAAGGATTTTCCCGATGTGATCAATAAGAGGTACGAGATAACGGAAAGTAGAGGTGGATTTTAGGTTCTCAAATTATTTCAAGTCAGTAAGAGGTAAGATTTTTTCCTTTAGCCAATCTGCAAGTAAACCTTCATAAGGTTTCGAGAAAATAGGAGTAAGAGTAATAGGCCGGACGCCTTCAAAACCAGGCTTTCCGTTTTTCTTTTTCAAAGGGGTTATGAAACCCTGTTTCCAAATTGTAGGAATTTGCCCAGACTCGGTAATCTTGTTAAACAGCAAAGACAAGGGCTTAGACAATAAATCACCGAAGGCACTGATAAGAGGAAAGGGGATATCCAAAGGACAAATACTTGTCTTTCTTAGTTTTTGAATTCTTCTTTCTATCTCAGACAGAGAAACAGTGGGTAAAGAAGGGGAAAGGGCTCCTGATGGTCATTGGTCGGACAGTGGTGGAAGACTCTGGACAATGGAAGCGAGGAATTTATTGAGATTATTGGCAGTAATATCAGGGGACTCGGGTAGATTGAAGTGAAGCTGTTCAAGCCTCCTGCCACACAGCTTTTTAACCTCAGAATACCAGTTTTTTGGTTTATTAGTGAACAATACTTTGACCTTATTTTAGTACGATTGTGTCAAATTGCGAATTTTTCTTTTAATTGATTTTCTTAGTTTATTGGATTCATCTGATTTACCATTTTTGAAAAGTTTCAAGTTGGTTGTAATTAGTGTTTTTATAGTTTGGTTAATAAAGGGTTTGTCCCTGGAGGCATTTTTTAATTTTTTCTTCGGGAAGCAGATTTGATATTTGTCAATTAGCTTTTTATGTAACATCGCCATTTTCTTGTCAATATTATATAAAATATGAATATCGTACCAATCTTTAGTTTTCAGCCGCATACCAAAAAAAAGAAGACCCTAATTTTGAAGAGGGCAATAACTGCCATAAGCTATTGAAAAAGAACGCTTAAAATTGGAGGAGGGGGATAAAAGAATTGATAGATGATAAATCCCACCTAATGGAGGCAGAGGTGAGGGAGGGTTGTAAAAATTATGCATATTAGTTAAAATAACATCAAGAGAGGTATTTCCCCGAGTCTTATGTATTTTAACAATATGCTTAATATTAAGTGAGGAGCAAAATGAATCTATTTTAAGATTATTTGCACTATCAACTAAAAATAGACAAGCACTCTGATGCTAAGAAATAACAAAATCAACATTGGTCTGTAACTACTGTATAAATTTACATTTCGACTTGAGATTTTTGCGTAGGGAGTAATAGAATATAGCCATTTCGCTATTATTAAACGGACAAGGGAGAACCTTTGGTCTAATACTTAGCCAGCGGATTTCATCGTACTCGGATAAACTAGGGACTCGAATAACCTTTGGGTAAAGGTTACTTTTAGTAAAGAACAAAAAACTACCACCTTTTTTTCCAAGTGGGTGATCTAAAGGACGGAGTTTAAAAAATTCTGAATAATTTGTCAGGCACACAGACCCTGGTTCGTGAGACTTTACTTCCGTAATAGATATAATATCGATTAGATTTGATTCTGAAAGCTTTATGTGCGTGGGTCTCTGAAGTAAACGGAGGGAGGATATCTCGGTGTGTTGAGGACTTCAGGATGTTAGTTCCAAACTTCATCAGCATTTCATGCCTCCTTTCCTCCAGAGTTGGGAGCTTGAGCTGGCTCAGGCTTTATTCATAGTTCTTATAATTTGGCCCAAGAATTATTTTGCAGGCTCTCTTATGAATTGTTTCCAGTTGGTTTCTGTGCTTCTCTGTAAGCGATGGGTGACAAACAAGACAGCTGTACATCATTACGGGCATTGCATAGGTTTTATAGCACGGAAGAAGGAGCTGCTCTGTCATTCCAAACCTTCTTAGATTTGCAAAGGATTTAAGAAAACCAGCTACCTTTGCTGTGATCTGGCTGATGTGATCTCCAAACGAGAGATCATCACTTAATGTGATACCAAGTATTTTTACTGATTTCTTTAATTCTTCTTCTTCCAATTCACAGCAGGCGGGCTATTCAGTTGGTACTATTTAGCCCTCTTCTTTTTGCTTCACTCTGTGGGCTACAGAGCTACTGTCTTGGTTGTCTCTTATTTATTAGATATTCTCAGATATCTTTCAGTAGATCTTTTGACTCAAGAAGATCAGATATAAGATGAGAGATATCGATTTCTGTGCTCTGTGTGCAGGTATAGTTGGCTAGGCTCTTGGCTGATAGTGAGATTTTGTGGTGTTTGAAGCATTTTAACAGTTTACAAAGCAGGGTATGTTGTGCAGACGTCAGCATATTACATTCAAATAGGCAATGGTCGATTGTTTCATTATTCATGTTACAATGCCTGCAACGAGGGGACAGGGGAATTGAACCACTTGAATTAGAAAACTTATATGAGAATGCAAGGAACTTTAGTCCATTTGTTCCAGAACGAATACTATGATAAATTTTAGAGAGATGCGTATTGGGAAAGGGGGAAATGATAGGGTTAATCTTATTAAAATTAATATCTGATAGCCTCCATAGGTAAATATCTCTAATTGGAATTGATCTCACACTTGACTGGTCAATATTTATAGCATTTTTTGCTATATCATCAACCTGATGGTTACCACTTATGCCAGAGTGGCTAGGAATGTACTGAAAGTAAGTTCTTATGCCACTTGAAGCAAGATTATCAATAATACTAAGACAATGATAAGTGTCGATGTCCAAGTTACATTAAGGAGCTGACGCCAGCAGATCAAGGCTTGATAGAGAGTTAGAATATATGATAATATTATTTGAATTTGCAATCAAAGGTTGGTTTTCCTTAAGGTGTTCTAATGCCATGATTATGGCATTTAACTCAGAAGACATTATAGATAAATTATCATATAATCTCTCGCCCATTGCAATTTTCAGGTGAGGAAGGAAAACACCACTTGCAACCTTCTCATTCATTTTTGACCCATCAACAAATATTTGGAAGAGATTTTTATAGGTAATTGTATCAAGTTCTGCAAATTTTTTCTGGACAAAAGCAATGGGGGTTAAATCTTTATTCCACTTTGAGAACTCATTATTTATTATGGGACTTGACCAATTCCATGGGGGGGATCGGGGGAAAGTGGGTGCAATAGACTCTGCTGGTATGGAGAACTGCTTCTGAATATTGGTTTACTCGTCTGCAATGCCTCTATACATGGGTGGATTTCTTAACCAATTATGTTATGTGTGTGAGCTATTTGATTCAATTTTTTAAGATGTTTTGTCAAGAGAAAGCTACATCTCTCCCTTATTGTTGTTAATCCACTCTCCATAAGCAGAAACTTGGTGCTTGTGGGTTAAGACCAAATATGAGACGTATTATATCATTTTGTGTTGTTTCAATTTTTTGCATCTGGGTCTTTGCACATGCACCATAGACGATGAGCCCATAGTCAATATGGGGTCTTATGTGTGATTTATAAAACTGGAGTAAGGTTTTCTCCTTACAGCCCCAGGGTGTGGAAAGAAGTCTTTTTAGTATATTTGTTTTTCTATAGCATTTTTTTATTGTGTTTGAAATGTGGAGGTGGAAATTAAGGTTTTGGTCAAGCATGAGACCTAGGTAATTAATATGATTGTCTTCTGAAATAGTTGTTTTATTTAGAGTTAGTTTTACATTAACATGGTTTCGCTTCCGGTGAAATTGGATTATTTTTGACTTGGTGGGTGCAATGGGTAAATCTGAATGTTGAGAGAATTTTTCAAACTGGAAAAGTAACTTTTGCAGATTTGACTGTGCTATCTGAAAGGTGTTACCAGATGACCATAGCATCAGATCATCAGCATATTGTAGATTCGTGTGGGGTAGGTTCGTGTCCCACAGATATAGGGCAAATAGGAGGCAACTGAGGACTGCTCCCTGAGGAAGGCCTTTGGTTATTGTCTTTTGGGGTGAAGAGGCTGAACCAACACAAACAATGAAAATTCGCAAATCTATAAAGGATTTAATAAAAGATACTAGCTTAGGGGGTACTCCAAGGTTTGCAAGTTTGTTTAAAAGGATTTGGTGGTTCACATTGTCAAATGCCCCTTCAAAATCTAGGAAAGCCGCAACTAGGACATTATTTTTTGAGAAAGATTCATTTATTGCATTTGTTAGCAAAATGAAAGCATCTGTTGAGGAGTGGTGTTTCCTGAATCCAGATTGAGTGTGAGGGATCATATTATTTTTTCCAACAAACCAGAGGAGTCTGTGATAGATCATTTTCTCCATTATTTTCCCCATCACAGGAGTAATCATTATGGGGCTATAAGACTCAGGGTTATCTTTTGGTTTATTTTTCTTTAGGATTGGTAGGAGGGACGAACATTTCCATATATTGGGGAACCTAGAAGATGCCCAAGCGTGATTATAACAATTTAGCAATTCTTGTTTGTATGAAGGTGTGAGATTCTTTATCCATGTAGGGTGTATATTGTCATAGCTGCCGCTAGTTTTGGTTCTAATATGATGTATTGCATTATTAAATTCCTGGATTGAAAATGGATTAGTTATGTACTCTGATCCTGGTCGTGGTTGGTAACTTGGGTTCATAGGAATTGTGGACAGTTTGCTTTGATTATTTGATGTTCGCTTATTAACGAAAAGAGTTGCAAATAGGTTAGCTTTTCCATTATCATTGTCATAATGGGTATTATTATGTATAAGTTCATACAGGAGTGGGTTGGGGGAAGTCTTTTTCCCACATATGTGGCTTATGACATTATGTATAATTGGCTCATGCGTTTCTCTGGAGATATTATTTGCAAAATTATTCCAGTATTTATATTTAGCATCTATTATAGTCCTTTTTAGATTAGATTCTGCTTGTAATTTTTTTAAATATGTAGTAGGTGATGTTTTTTTTTATGAATTCTGTCCTAGCTGCCTTTTTTATACTCCATTTATTTAGGCACTCATTTGTCCACCATGCTTTAGGAATTTGTTTAGGGAATGTTTTCTTAGGTGGTGTCCTGGGGATAGCATGATTAGCTGTATTTATTAGTAAAGATGTCAAGGCTTCAGCATGTGTGTCAACTGTTGTGTTAGAAATGCATGAACTTTGGGTGAAACTTGTAATTTCATCATTTAGCTTATTTTGGAACATAGACCAATTTGCTTTAGTGTTGATATATTTGGAGGTATGAGGTAAAGTTTCAGCAGGTTCATTTAGGGAGCAAACTATGGCAAAGTGGTCAGTACATAGACTATCAATTTTATTTATGCAAATTTTATTCAAAAAATTTAATGACACAATTTGGAGGTCAATTGTGGAGAATCTGCCACTTTTGGGGTTGAAATATGTATTCAGGTTTGGAGGGGTAGCAACAGCTAATTCATTATTATTTGAAGTTATATGCTCAATGAATTTACCAATTTTATTTGCTGGTTTATTCCCCCACAAAAAGCTGTGGGCATTGAAATCACCACAAATAATGATATTTTTTAACATATTAGAATTATTTCTATAATTAAAGAAATCCTTGGCATCTGTAGCTTGGCCATTAGGGTTATAAAAGCTTATTATGTAGGTTTTTAAATTATTCAGCCAAACACTGATACCAATTACATCAACATCATTTGCAAAATCTGGAAAATTGATGCCACAAATTTTATATTATTATTAACTAATAAAGCTACCCCACCTCCTTTTCTATCTGAAGATCTATCCTTTTTCGGGATAGTATATCCCAGAGACTTAATTTGTTGATTTTGGATTAAATGAGTTTCCTGGAGGCAAGCAATATTAATGGAATTATTATTCATAAATGATATTAGTTCATTTAGCTTATTTTCTGTGAGTGATCTTACATTCCATTGGAGTATTGATAAATGTTGTGTTGTTGATTTATTCTTCATAAGACTGTGTATCAAGTTCAGCTTTGTTAGAAGTAAAGCAAGATCTTTTTTTGCTTGAATAAGCATATCATCTGGGATGTAGATTTTTGCCAATTCTGCAATAATTTTTGTTTTCTGTAGTTGATGTATGTTCATGGCCTGAACTGCATTACAGTTGAGAATGAATAAGCATATATTTGGGGATTGCATTTTTGGTTGTGCATTCTGTTTGTTGGTTAAGGGCTTGATTCCTGGTAGTTTTTCTGGTTTGTTTCTTCTTGGGAGGGGGGACAGGCTGACCTCATCTCACCGGACAAGGAGGCTTGTTGGCTTAGTGATTCCTTCTGATAGGGATATGAGCTAGGGGGCTGAGAAGATGGTGTTTTATATGGGGTGCTTGATGTATTGGGGGCATTTAACTTGGGGGTTTTGGTTGGCTTCATTACAGGCTTTATTTGGTATCGTTGGGCAGCATTTGCTTCCATTGCTGCAAAGGGGTTTGGGATGGCCTTTTCTGTCGATATTTGGAGTGTTAGAGCTCTTTTCTTGTATGCAGGGCGTAATGATTTATTTGTAGCTTCAGGTGGGCCTTTGCAATTGATGCATGTAGGCTGAGTGTTGTTGCAAGTTGTCAGCTCTTTAGGATGGAAACCTTTACATTTACTACAATCTCGAAGAATTTCATTGCATTTGTTTGTTCTGTTTCCCTGTTTGAAACACTTCTGATACTGGATTGGTTTAGGTTTGTATTCTTTGTGTGATTTGATGTCCCTAAATAGAAATAATTTTTCTGGGACATCAATTTTATCCTTCAGTGTGAATAAGAAGGATCTACTAGTTTTTAGGCCATTAGAGTTAGGTTTTCCAAGTTGGGTAACATCCTCAACTGGGATTGTGTTTCCAGCCCTATCTGAGAGCCCTTCTTTTAACTCCTGAGTAGATATCTCTGGGGGGACATTATAAACTAATATTTTTGTTGGTGATTATTTTGGGTTCCAATTAGATGCGATAATAGGGGTATTCAGAAGGGATTTTAGGTTAATTATTATATATGCTGATTTCTGATCTTCTACAGCTATTAGCAGAGATCCATCACGGTTAATATTAAAAGAGAATACTGATTTTATCAATTTAAAAATTGCAACTCTTATTGCAGTGATCATTTTTATTTCAAAGGGGGTAGTGGGAGTAATTTTAAGGTAAATTCCTTAGTTTTTGGAGGGAGGATCTTGGGCAGGGAGAGGGGAAATACTTTTGATTGGGGATATTTTTTTCCTTTTTTTAGAGCTTCTAGAGAGGAACTCTTGAAACCCATTATCATCATTTAGGGTTACATTAGCCCCTACACTTATCATTGTCCTATTCTCCGAATTGGAGCTATCATTTGAACTTTGAGATAGTGTGCTTGACCAGCCAAGATGGGTATCTTTCACTATCACACTTTCACTGGAATGTGATTTGGGATCTGGGGGGACTTTTTTTTTGGAGGACTTCTAAACATTGCCTATTGGAAAAAGCTTTAAACAAAGAAAAGACAAAACTAAAACAAGAAGGGGAAAATAGAAAGATATCAAACCGTCTGCACTATACTATGGGGAGGAGAAACACCACAGTATAGCCCTGAGGATGAGTTGAGCAGGATTGGTTTAGTACAAATACTGATTAGAAGCGGTAATAATTCACAAGAAAATATATTTTAATTTTCTTATAAGGAAATTTATAGTCCGACTAAAAATATGTCCAAGATATTTTGTCTCCAAGATTTTTAATTGGAGAGGTGCAGATTCATTTATGCTCTTATTCTTCTTCAGGAAGTTGACATCCATTACACAGCTTTCCTCGAGGATTATCTGGAGCTTCATTTGATCAGCTTGATGTTGAATCCCTGCAACAAGGGGTATGAGCTGATTGGGTGTTTCTGACAGGACGTGCAGCAGGCTTAGCAGAAGATTATCTGCAAATTTATACCTCTGTATGTGCGGCCTCATTAGTCAGCTGATGACTATAACAAATAAGATGGGAACTAACTTGGTTCCTTCGGAAGCTCCACATGTAATGTCTTGGAAGTGGAATGTTTCCCCATTTTTGAGTTGTACACACTGTTGATGACCCGAAAGGAAACTTGCAATGGTACATATGAGAAACTGCGAGACTTCCAGGGCACGGGCTTCATTGACTACAGTTTCATGATCAAGCAGATCGAAAGCTTTCACGAAATCAGAAATGATTATTTCAGCAAGGGCCTCAGGATTTTCTAGGTTCTCTAATAGATCATGAAGTAATCTGACCAGATAGGGAGTTTTGCTGTGTCCCGAAAACCGAACTGCTCTAGGATCGATTTTGTGTTCTACTTCTGCTAGTAGCCACTGTAAAATAAAATCTTCGAAGACTTTTGAAAGGATGGGCGTCTTTGATATTGGCCTGAGATCGGATGGTGAGGTTGGTAATCTTTTCTATGAAATTGGTGTGATAAATACCTTTTTGAACTTTTCTGGGAAAATGCCTTCCATTAGGCACTGGTTATTCACCATAACCAATGGTGTAGCCAGTAAGAGGGAGGCGAGCATGCATTTATCAGCCATTTAGGAATTTCACCAGTGTACGAGGCTTACCTAATGTCTAGGTTTTCAAGTTTTTCTTGGACCCGGGAAAGTGTAATAATAGGGATGGTTTCGATTGAACATTCTGTGACATAGTCTTGAGGGGAGGCTGTTGGCGGCAAATATTTGAAAAGTGTAAATTAATACTTCTGCGGTTACATTCTGTCCTTGCTGGTCCCTCAGGATGGATTTAGACTTCTGTTGTCCCATTAGTTTCCGTACAGTTGTGTTGATTTTTTTTGGGCCACTGGCCGACAACTTGGAAAAATTTTGGTGTCCACACAGACGTTTACCTTGCTTTAGTAGTCTAACAACTATGTTTCTATTCCGTTTCTATTCTTCAGAGTGTGGCTTTGTCTCGTAAAGCATGTCTCGCTCTGTCATTGCTGCTTTAATTGTCGGAGTAATCTATGGTTTATTCTGTGCCCTAATTGTAACTCGCTTTTCAGGGAAGAGTCGTTTGTAATCTCGCAGTGTTTTTTCATATAGGCTTTCGGTCCTGCTGGTTGGGTCTTTTTTTTAGAAAATGCGGAACCAGCCTACAGATTTGAGCCATTCTCTGTAGCCAATTGTACCTTCTTCTGTAAGTGGACGGTAGGTGAACTGGGTTTATTTAGGAGGTTTCATTTTTTACGTTGGCCGTAATATAACTGTTGCATGGTTATTGGTTGAGAGTGGTGCTTCCGCCAAAGGATCTGAGTAGAAAGCACCAAGCGCAGTGAAGATCAAGTCAAAGGTGTTTTCACCCCGTGTTTTCACTTTACCTTTTTGATGCAGGGCTGTAGAGCTTTCGATCCAGTTTGGCTTGAGGTAGTTGAAGTCCCCACAAAGAAAGATTCCTGCTTATGGATATTTTATTCTGATGAAGTCGCAGCTTTGTTGGAAGTATCCAAATAGTTGTCGCCGATATAGTCCTCTTGGTGGGAAATATACCATGGCGTATATCAATGACAACACTTGCCTAGGTAGGCCTTATGGTCGTGCCCACAGCCACGAAACTTCGATGCCATGGTCCATTGGTACTACGACATCCAGAATCCTACGAGGCACGTTTTCTTTGCAGTAGAAACCAACACCACCACCGTGCGTCTTGGGCTGTCCCAATGCACTGCAGCGTGGGGAAATAGAACAGGAATAGCCATCAATCATGGCCAAAGTACGAGACGGGATCCATGTTTCTGTCATGCACGTGATGTCAGTGTCATATTTCCTTAGGAATACTTCCATATCCTCTGCCTTCTTGTTGAGAGATCGAATATTCGACAGGGCTAATGTGGGAAAACAGTACGATTGGATTAATCTTGTCTTAAAACTTGTTTTCTTTTTCCCTCTTTCCAGGCTGCAGGAAGAAGGATCAGGAGTCAGGATGTTTGTTCAGGACCATCTTGCCAGGCGACCGCCCAATGCCTGTTTTTTCCCTGAAGACAGTTACAAAGTTAAAAATTGAACCTGCAGTTTCACTTTGATCGCACAAAGACAGAAAGAGAGAAGTGAATACAAAATCAGACGTCAAAAAAGGGGGTAGTAATGGAGCATTGACTCCATTGCCCAATGAAACAAGCCCATCTGTAAATAGATCGTTTTCTGGTAGTGTTAGTATTGATGATAATAGTAATGCTTTCCATTTGTGCTCGAGCTTTAGCTCAACTAACATTAGTTACAAAAGTTTACTGAAAGTGATACATAATAACAAACCAGTCAGTAGAAAAAAGTGTTGACACTGTTTTACACAAACATTAATGCAGTGACACACAAGCTTCCGGAATCGAAACTGGCAGCCCCCACTGATTTATCGATTACCCAGAGTATTATTAATGAGGGAAAACTAGTACTAATAGGTTGCAAATATAGAAGCCCCACTTTGAACAATTTTTAAAAAAATTGCTATCTCAAAATTTTTATCGGATGTATTTGGGGAAAAAGGAATGTGAGGAGGAGGGGGCTAGTTCCCCTCCAATCTCTTTTGATTCTCAAAAACTGAACAAGAACTTTGAATTTCCAATCAAATGAGCCCTCTCTGATATTTTTACGAGCATCCCTTCCATAAGAACCATATACTCCCCGAGGGCATAACTTACAACACCTAACCTTGGCCATGCGGGGTTGTGTAGACCCTGGAGCTTTCGTTATATGGTCTTTTAACTATTTTATTTTAAAATTGCCATCTCAAAGTTCTTATCGGATGGTTTTGAGGAAAAAAGGGCGTGGAGGGGGGGGCTATGTGCCCTCTGATCTCTTTTGACTCTTAAAAAGTGAACTAGAACTTTCAATTTCCAATCAAATGAGCCCTCTTTGAAGTTTATACGATCATCCCTTCCGTAAGAACCATATATAACCTCAGGGCATAACTTAAAATGCCTGCCCCATGGCCCTGGGGGGTTGTTTCGACACCGGAGTTTTTGTTATTTGATCTTTGAACAATTTTTAACAAAAATGCTATCTCAAAATTTTTATCGAATGCATTTGGAAAACGGGGCGTGGGGGGGGGCTGGTCACCCTCCGATCTCTGTTGACTCTTAAAAAGGGATTTAGAACTTTCAATTTCCAATCAAATGACCCCTCTCTGAAGTTTATACGAGTATTCCTTCCATAAGAAATATATATGCCCCAAGGGCATAACTTACAACTCCTTCCCTGGGCCCTTGGGGGCTTTTTCAACACCGGAGTTTCTGTTATGTGATAATTGAACTATTTTAAACAAAATGGCTATCTCAAAAATTTTATCGGATGCATTTGGAGAAAAAGAGCTTGGGGGGGGGGAGGCTGGCTACCCTCCGATACCTTTTGACGTTTAAAATAAGCAAAAATTTTTTGGCTATTTGTAAAGAAAAAATTAAAAAACACGTTTAAATTTTAATTTGGGTTTATATAACTATGCAAAAGCAACAACAATATACAACTAGATAACAAGTTATATTACTGCATTGCAGGACCAACAATTAATATTTTGTTTCCCTCTTATGCAGCCAATTCTAGGATTTTGCAAGAAAGTTTTAAGGGTCTAATCAATGAGGTTTTACAAAAGGTTGCCTCTGAGGCTGTCAAAGATTACACATCTTTGACAAGAGAGCTTTGACTTTGGATACAAGTATAACACCGATACACATTGAAAGAAACAAAGTGTTTTTACCTCAGTCAGAGTTCTTTAGTGGCAATACAATTAAAAACTAAAACGTTTCATACATACATCGCGCTTAAATTCGTTTTTGTCAAGTATTATATCTTCATCGACAAGAAAAATTGAAACTTGAAGCAAAACATTTGTCACTTCCTTCACTCTTGATGTCTCCCCTATGAGTGAACTTTGATAAACAGACAAACTAGAACAAGTAGTAAAACATTTCTTATAAATATCGCATTAGTAACGTTTTCCTTAACTATCAGTTCTTTGATGATAAAATTGATTGAATCTTTCGCGGAAAATTTCTCACATATACCACACTCGAAAGGTTTTTCTCCAATATGAGTTTTTTAATGCAGGTCAGATTTTAACCAAATTGTTTCGCACATGTACATTACTTGAAACGCTTTCCATCAGTATGAATCCTTTGATGAGAACATAAGTTGGATTTTCGGTTAAACATATTATAACATATATCACATTTGAAGGGTTTTTCTCTAATATGCGCTCTTTGATGACGTCGTAAATTGGAATTTGAAGCAAAACAATTCTTGCATCTATCACATTGGAAAAGCTTTTTCCAGAACGAACTCATTGATGATAAGTTAGGTTGGATTGATGATAAGATATGACATTTGAAAGGTTTCTTATTAGTATGACTTCTTCCATGTGAAAATAGGTTTAATTTGTGGTGGAATGTTTAATCACATATGACGCATTTGAAAGGTTTTTTTTTCCAGTATGCGTTCTTTGATGAATAAGTAAATTGTACCTTGTAGTAAAATATTTCCTACACATTTCTTTCCAGTGTGGGTACTTGGGTTATCTGCAAGGGGTAAAATTGTAATAATGTAAAGTTCACTCGAAATAAATTACTTTTTATCGGACAGTCAATTCAGCTTCTAACACATAACCTTAATTAGTCACTATATATTTAGTTTAAATGCATCTTGCCTTTGGTGTCAAACTTATAAGAGCCAATTTGAGGAATTATTCTTGTGATTCAACGAATCCTTTATTTATTTATTTTTTAGATAAAGAGTAGAACAATCTGTTTTTGCCAATACATTCTTAATTTTTAAACCTTAAGCTTGTAATGTAATTGGAATCCTTAAACTTGAGGTTTTGCATGAGTTTACGTAAAAATTACGTTATCTAAAAAGTGTCACTAGAGTGTAATATCCATGAGCTGCATTAATTCAGTAATGATTAACTGACTAATTTATTTGCAAACTACATATTAATAAACGTCACTTATATCAATCATGAAGGAAAAGCAAAAAAGCTTTTTATAAAAGACAACTGCAATCCTTTGACTATCAACCAATTATTCATTCATTAAATGAAAAAGGTAAAGTGTAAGGGACCGGCTAAAAAAGAAGGACCCTAGAGCTTGACCCCTCTATGAAGAATATGGCTACCAAAAACAACCCACAGATAGAATCCGATATAGACGGAAAGAGCACTTTAAAGAAAGAAAAGCGAGCAAAAATGGGGTTTTTATAGGCCAAATGACGATACTGAAAAAACAAAGCGAATATTTCGAGAGGATAAACGCCTCTCTTCTTCAGCGCGAAACGAAACGATGTAACAATAAAAGAAAAAAATTGAAATACATAAAAATAACTCCCTACCACCCATAACCGCGAGTTATTTGCCAATATCCGCTATTTGAACAAAATCCAAAAAAAAACATTAACTGCCATCGACGGATAACAGAGAACAACTGATAAAAGAAAGGAATCAATTCATTCACTCGAAAAAACAAAACGAACCAGCAATTAAATAAGTTGGAAAACTATGTCATTTAATTTCGGATTTTAATTAAGGCATTTCTTGCAGACACCCTTTGAGACCTAAGGGGTCTCAACCCCTTAGGTCTCAAAGGGTGTCTGCAAGAAATGCCGTAATTAAAATCCGAAATCAAATGACATAGTTTTCCAACTTATTTAATTGCTGGTTCGTTTTGTTTTTTCGAGTGAATGAATTGATTCCTTTCATTTGTCAGCTTCTCGCTAGTTTCCGTCGATGACAGTTCATGTTTTTTTTGGATTTAGTGCAAATCGCGGATATTGGCGAATAACTCGCTTTTACGGTTGTTAGGTAGTTGGTTTTAATTCTTTTAATTTTTGGCTTTTATTGATACATCGTTTCGTTTCGCGCTGAAGAAGAGAGGCGTTTGTCCTCTCGAAATATTCGCTTTGTTTTTTCAGCATCTTCATTTGGCCTATAAAAACCCCATTTTTGCTCGCTTTTCTTTCTTTATGTGATGTCAGGCCAATGTGGTTTAAGAAATTATCTAAGAGCACTTTGAGAATAAACTAAATTTTATCGTCGACGGTGACCCGACTGGGCTATCAGGTTTGCCCGCCGTACCGTTTTCACTTACATTCTGGATCGGTATAGCAGGAGGGGTGGTGGTGGATATGTTACTGGTCAGGGTGCATACAATTATGAAAATTAATTATCATGTATGACTGTAATACCAACAAGACGAACACCTTCCTATTAAAATGTATACATGAATCTTCTGTTTTAAGTGAGCTAAATAAAAGAGGTGTTAGCTTAGTCCCAGGTGCTGCAAAAATCAAGTCATTCTTCAAAACTTCAAGTCTTCAAACTTCAAAACTTCATTCTTCAATCAAGTCTTCAAAACTTTCAAACAATAGCCCCTGATAAAAGACAGTTGTAATCCATTGAATCTTGACAGATTATTCCTTCATTGAAAAGCAAAATGTATATACTCTCACTATACCTTCTTCATAAGAAAATTTAATAATAAACTACATTTCTTCATTCAAAAAAAATTTCAACCTATTTTTAAATAAACCAATACGCTCAGCTCCCGAATGCCAATGATACGCAAAAATTTCGGCTTGGTAATCATGAAATTGTCCTAAGTTAAGCGCTATCAAACGCTTGAAACAAAATACTGTTTCATTGAAGCCATCTACATAATCTTCCAAAAATCGAATGATTTTATTCTATAAAATTTGTATTTTTCTACAATTCAACTAAAAATCACTCGACCCCAAAAAGTTTGTCACGGATGGTCTAAACGATAAAAATACATCTGACAACCAAACAAATTTTGGATAAATCTCCCTTTGGCCAAATATTTAAGAAACATAGTTTTGTATTTCCAAATTTCTTAGCCCTAGTAAGTATTTGGATGTGATCATTTCCCTCTCTTTACCCCTACTAATGTGTTAAAGTACTTTTTTGTGAACAATAAAAGTATTTCTTGTTATCAAAGAGATAACAATTTAAGGTTTTTTTCAGCACAAGTTGTTCAATTATCTGAAAAAGAGAAAACTAAAATAAGGTAAAATCACTAAAAATAATTAGCAAAGTGATAGATTATTTAGATTACTTAATTAATATATTCGTATGGCTTTATCTTATTTGGCACAAAATTCAGCTCTAACAGTTCAGAAAACAGTTCAGCTCAGAAAAAAAAATAGCAGAAGTATTTTGTTATAAGTGCCTAAATTCACAAGCTTGAGTTTTGCATGGATTTACCTAAAACCTAAAAAGATATGGTCTAAAAATTATCTAAAAAAAAACTGTATATCAATGTGCTGTACTGAATACCGACTTCTATCAATTAACGCAATTTCTTCACATTCAATAACTAAAAAATAATTTAATAATTCTCTATTATACCCAAAGCGTCTGTCAAGGATAGTTTAAGGTTTATCTTAAGATAATAATAGAATAAGATAAATAATAGAATCTGATAAATATCATTTCAGTCAACCCAACAAAGAAAACATCCCTTGATGTTTTGGTGAGTTGCTAGCAGTAGTAGTTGGAGAAGAACTGGCTAAAAGCTGAAAGATATATATTGTACGAACATTGATATGCGAAAATCGCAGATTGATAATCACGAATTTGTCCTACGTTAATGACCCTGAGACCTCTGAAACAAAATGCTGTGTCATCAAAGCCATCAACATAATCTCCCAACAGTCTAACGATTTTATTCTGTAAAATTTGCACCAATTAAGCTTTTTTTTAGTACGAGAACTTCGATTATCTGAAACAGGGACAACCAAAATATGGTAAAAATGGCTCAAAATAAATGGCTATGTAATGTATTACTTAGATTAATTAGATAATATATTCGTTTAGCTTTTTTTTATTTGGCACAAAATTCAGCTCTAAATTTTCAACCTCAATCATTTATTAAAAATTTAATGTTAAGGATTCTTGCCTCGGTAAAAAATTAAAAATTAAACTAATTTGATACATTATTCTTGTTATTCTACAAATTCTTCATTCCTTTATTGCTGAATATATTTATTGCTGTAATTGGAATCCTTAAACTTGAGGTTGTGCATGAGTTTACGAAAAAATTACGTTATTTAAAAAGTGTCACTAGAGTGTAATATCCATGAGCTGCATTAATTCAGTAATAATTAACTGACTAATTTATTTGCAAACTACATATTAATAAACGTCACTTATATCAATCGTGAAGGAAAAGCAAAAAGCTTTTTATAAAAGAAAACTGCAATACTTTGACTATCAACCAATTATTCATTCATTAAATGAAAAAGGTAAAGTGTAAGGGACCGGCTAAAAAAGAAGGACCCTAGAGCTTGACCCCTCTATGAAGAATATGGCTACCAAAAACAACCCACAGATAGAATCCGACATAGACGGAAAGAGCACATTGAGAATAAACTAAATTTTATCGTCGACGGTGACCCAACTGGGCTATCAGGTTTGCCCGCCGTACCGTTTTCACTTACATTCTGGATTGGTATAGCAGGAGGGGTGGTGGTGGATATGTTACTGGTTAGGGTGCATACAATTATGAAAATTAATTATCTTGTATGACTGTAATACCAACAAGATGAAGACCTTCCTATTAAAATGTATACATGAATCTTCTGTTTTAAGTGAGCCAAATAAAATAGGTGGTAGCTTAGTCCCAGGTGCTGCACAAATCAAGTCATTCTTCAAAACTTCAAGTCTTCAAACTTCAAAACTTCATTCTTCAATCAAGTCTTCAAAACTTTCAAACAATAGCCCCTGATAAAAGACAGTTGTGATCCTTTGAATCTTGACAGATTATTCCTTCATTGAAAAGCAAAATGTATATACTCTCACTATACCTTCTTCATAAGAAAATTTAATAATAAACTACATTTCTTCATTCAAAAAAAAATTCAACCTATTTTTAAATAAACCAATACGCTCAGCTCCCGAATGCCAATGATACGCAAAAATTTCGGCTTGGTAATCATGAAATTGTCCTAAGTTAAGCGCTATCAAACGCTTGAAACAAAATACTGTTTCATTGAAGCCATCTACATAATCTTCCAAAAATCGAATGATTTTATTCTATAATATTTGTATTTTTCTACAATTCAACTAAAAATCACTCGACCCCAAAAAGTTTGTCAAGGATGGTCTAAACGATAAAAATACATCTGAAAACCAAACAAATTTCGGATAAATCTCCCTTTGGCCAAATATTTCAGAAACATAGTTTTGTATTTCCAAATTTTTTAGCCCTAGTAAGTATTTGGATGTGATCATTTCCCTCTCTTTACCCCTACTAATGTGTTAAAGTACTTTTTTGTGAACAATAAAGGCATTTCTTGTTATCAAAGAGATAACAATTTAAGGTTGTTTTATTTTCAGCACAAGTTGTTCAATTATCTGAAAAAGAAAAAACTAAAATAAGGTAAAATCACTAAAAATAATTAGCGAAGTGATAGATTATTTAGATTACTTAATTAATATATTTTTATGGCTTTATCTTATTTGGCACAAAATTCAGCTCTAACTGTTCAGAAAACAGTTCAGCTCAGAAAAAAAAATAGCAGAAGTATTTTGTTATAAGTGCCTAAATTCACAAGCTTGAGTTTTGCATGGATTTACCTAAAACCTAAAAAGATATGGTCTAAAAACTACCTAAAAAACTGTATATCAATGTACTGTACTGAATACCGACTTCTATCAATTAACGCAATTTCTTCACATTCAATAACTAAAAAATAATTTAATAATTCTCTATTATACCCATAGCGTCTGTCAAGGATAGTTTAAGGTTTATCTTAAGATAATAATAGAATAAGATAAATAATAGAATCTGATAAATCTCATTTCAGTCAATCCAACAAAGAAAACATCCCTTGATGTTTTGGTGAGTTGTTAGCAGTAGTAGTTGTAGAAGAAGAACTGGCTAAAAGCTGAAAGATATATATTGTACGAACATTGATATGCGAAAATCGCAGATTGATAATCACGAATTTGTCCTACGTTAATGACCCTGAGACCCCTGAAACAAAATGCTGTGTCATCAAAGCCATCAACATTATCTCACAACAGTCTAACGATTTTATTCTGTAAAATTTGCACCAATTAAGCTTTTTTTTAGTACGAGAACTTCGATTATCTGAAACAGGGACAACCAAAATATGGTAAAAATGGCTCAAAATAAATGGTTAAGTAATGTATTACTTAGATTAATTAAATGATGTATTCGTTTAGCTTTTTTTTTATTTGGCACAAAATTCATCTCTAAATTTTCAACCTCAATCATTTATTAAAAATTTAATGTTAAGGATTCTTGCCTCAGTAAAAAATAAAAAAAAATAAACTAATTTGATAAATTATTCTTGTTATTCTACAAATTCTTCATTTCTTTATTACTGAATATAGATCAGAATTATTTTCTTATAGGCATCTAAATTCATAAGCTTGACTTGTGCATAAATTTACTTGACATTGAGTTGGTCTAAAAAAAACACAAGACAATACTAGCCATGTACTGTATTAACTTCCTACTTCTATCAACTGCTACAATTTCTTCACACTGAAATAGTATTTAAAATAATTCTCTCTTTTATCCAAAGCGTTTGTCAAAGATTGTCTAAGACTTATTTTTATATAATAGTAGAATAAGATAAATAATAGAATCTGATAAATCTCCTTTTAGTCAATCTCCTAAAGAAGCGTTTGTTTTAAATTTTCAAAATATCTTAGTTGAAGAACAGAGGCCCTAAAGCGATTTCCTCCCTTTTGTTTACTACAAAATGAGAAATCCTGTTTTTCAGTTGAAAACACTAAGACATTTCCAACGACTGAAAAGCTAACAATCCAAACAAAACTAGTTGTTAAAACCAGAAGCTATTCAAGTCCCAGAGAACTCTTCATGTCTAAAACATAACAATTATAAAATAAACATTATGTAATGTGTGACAACCATATTAACCCTAAGATACAACCAAAACAATCTCTGTTTTTCAATCCAAAGGTACATATGGCCTAAATATGGCTTCTAGAAGATACATTAAAAACACAAGATAGAGTTAAGTAATAGTAAGCAGAGGTAATGGCAATAGCAACCAAACGTAACTAACAAACTGAATTTCTGGGCACAGAATGTTTTTGCCGCACGCCAGTTTCAACTTTAAGATATATTGAAAAGCGAACCTTGCTGTTATTTGATTTTCAAGTAGTCTTTGGGGCGATGAGGCTCAATATTTGAGAGATCTTTTATTCAAATACATCCCCCCTTTATGATGGGATACTGAACCCATTTCGTTCAGTATCCTTGTTCAGCGATCCCAAGCGATCGCTTGGATGTGATCATGCCCTTTACTCGCTGGTGTCTATACTGACTGACGCTGAGAATGACAACGATTCTTTAGTTTTAGCAGCCCATGATCTTGCCCGTGCTTTCGATTCGTCTATCCACGAACATATTTTACTCTCTGCAGCAGAGAGAGGTGTAGAAAACTCGGTCATCCAACCCCTTGATTCAATGTATAGTAATCTTTGTGTTAGAATAAAGTGTCCTGGTTGGGATTGTGATATGCTTTTAGAAATTGATGTACCAGTGAAAAAAAGGTATTAGGCAAGGGGCAGTAAATTCAGCAGATTTATTCAATAATTCCGTAATCGAAGTGCAACATGAAGCACCAACAACGGATATTTTATGCGGGATTGACGTGTTGCTCATAGGTTATGCTGACGACATTTTAAACATTAGTAGAACCCTGAATGGAATAAAGAGTTGTTTTAGTGCATTAGAGGTAGAATATGCTCGTGTCGGCCATACATTTAATCCCTCGAAAACTGAATTGTTATTTTTCAATTATAAAGTGTCGACTGAGGACATATGCGTTATGCTAGATGATACGGAAATCAAACCTGTTCCATCACTTACTTACCTTGGAGTCCCGATCGGTACGTCAATCAAGGCCACACGCGTACTTATTATCGCTGATACCCTTAGAAAAGTTCGTTCTGCATATCGAAAGCTTGTCCCGAGCAAGGCGTGATTTAGTCGTGATATTTTAGCCCGATTGTATAATGCATTTGCTTTACCGAGTTTTCTCTACATCTCTCCGTTTTGGAGTTGCCTCACACAGACAGAGAAGAAAAAGTTGCGCACGATTTATTTTAAATACGCGAAGCATCTTCTTGGACTACCACCATGGTCCAAACACCAGTATTTTATCAGTAGATTTGGATTGATAGACCCTGCCTTGGCAGTTCCTGCCAGAGTAGCAAGTTTTCATAAAAAGTTCATGACTCTAGGTCATCCTTGGGTAACTCTTCAGGGATAGACTTAAGTTGATTGTGTTATTTGAATGTCGATGTTGAGGGCCCATTTCATTGTATATATTCGTGTTAAACCGTACTTTGTTGTTTGTCCTTTTTTTCTTTTTTTTTTCATTTTTTTCACTTTTCTATACTCTGCCGCCCATTGTATCTCTTACAGTTTTGGCAGGTAATAAATCTATATTATATTATTATTATTATTTAAAGTGAAACCGATGGACTTTTAGAAAAGAATGCTCTGATGTCGGAGTAGTTCTGGTGTAAAAGGTATGTAATTTTGATTGCTTACACAACTTGTAGATGCATCAAAATCCTTGAACCAGAAACAAAAGGAAGTATTAAATAATTTTAAAATAAGAAAACATATCTATTGAGTTTCAAAAGTTAGAAAAAAGTCGCAAATAAGGGCAAAAATATCGTTTTGTTGAAGGTTTTAATTGGCTTTAATTAGTACAATCGGGATGTCTAGTGGACAAGTACTGCACTTTTTACTGTTCTTAATTTTTGCCTCCACATCCGAGGGCGAAATAATGAGATAATTGAGAGAACACAAATAATAAGGAGTGTCAAAAGAAGGCAGAGGGAGGTTCTGAACTATGGAGGAAAGAAATTTATTCAGGTCATTGGCTGTAACTGAAGGGTCTTCTTGGAAATGGAAATCTATATTATTATGTGTTTTCCCACAAATTTTCTTTGTTCTATTATACCATTGTTTTGGCTTTGTAGAAAATAAATCCTGGACTTTACATTTGTAATATGAAGAAGCAGATTTACGTATTTCTTTTTTTTATATGTTTACGCAGTGAGTTAGCTTCGGATGTTTAACCATTCTTAAGTAGATTCATTTTAATTCTAATTAGTTTTTCAATTGGCTAGTAATGTATGGTTTGTCATTAGAACATGTTCTTACTTTTTTTTTTCTCAGGGAATGAATCTATGTATTTTGTTTTAATTAGATTTTGGAAGTCAGAGACTTTAAAATTAATGTAATTTTTCCTTTGAGAGCCAGCTAGTTTTCATTAGTAATCCAAGTCCAAATGTGAAAAGGCTATCATTGGAAATTGGGCGATAAGAGAACTCATTAACAGAAAAATTATAATTAAAGCTGTTGAGAGGCTTCATTAATAAACAAAAATGGTAGCTTCCTCATAACGGCGGCAAAGGGACAGGAGGGGCATAGAAAGCCTGCATATTGGTGCAAATCAAGGGTAGAATTTCCTTTTTTTGCTGGTATTTTTATTTTAAGGGAACTAGGAACTTAAGGAAACTACAAAGGGAATTTAACTTTAGATCATTAGCATCACCAACTAAGAAAATACCAGTGTTCTGGAATTTGCAGAGGACAAAGTCGGCACTACTATGCAGTCGCTGGAAATCGCTGTCTTTGTGCGGCGTTTTGATTTGGGGAATAATAGAAGCAGCAAAACACAATCAAATTAAAGGGGCGTGGTAAAACTTTGGGTCTTACACTTACCCAAATGATTTAATCGTAATTTGAAAGGTTCGAAGCATGAATAAATTTAGGAAAGAGTTAATTATTTACAAATGATAGTATTCCACCTCCCTTTTTACCTAGGGGGTGATCATGAGGACAAAGTTTTATGAATTGGGAGTGGTTATTAATTTTCAAAAAATCAGGGTTCTGTGCTTGGACCTCAGTTATGGCAATTACATCAATTTTGTGTACTTGACAGAGGGCCTCTAGCTCGATCAATTTGCCGAAATTATGACTTTTATAACAAGGAGCTTTGGGAAAGTAAAACGGTTACTAAAGCGAGAAATTTTTTGTTTGTTAATTGTGGGAGCCAATGGAGAGTGGGAAGAACGTGGATATGGGGGAGGAGAGGACTCTTTTTCGGGATGAAGGCTGGGATTCGTTTGAGAAGCAGGATTAAAAGGCGGGACTGGACCGGGCTTGAGAGAAAAGGAGGACAGCTGAGAAATTATGGGAATATTATTAAGTTGGGATGGAATTACGGTGGAATGGAGATAATCTGTTAAACAGCTGTTACCTGAGGGGGGGAATGGTGACTCACGTCTATCAATGATTCGTTGGTTTGTGGGAGAGTGGGGAGGATATAGGGCCACATTATGTAGGCGGAGAGGGAATAAGGCTTCTGAGTGACAGGGGAAGTAGTAAAGGGATGGTTTTAAGGGATGTGAATATTATTAAGTTGGGATGGAACTACGGTGGAATGGAGATATTCTGTTAAACGGTTGTTACCTTATGGGGGTATGGTGATTCACGTCTGTCAAGGAGTCGTTGGTTGGTGGGAGAGTGGGGAGGATATAGGGCCACAATCCGTAAGCGGAGAGGGAAAAAGGCTACTGAGTGAGGGGGGAAGTAGCAAAGGGATGTTTTTTGGCAAGGTAGGAGGAGGGATGGGTACTGACGATTCTAAGACGCTAGGTATAATATTGGAACGAGCATATTTCTTGTTCAAGCGTTCGAGACGGGAGCTGATTAAAAGAAGATGGGGAGTAGGTAATCGGTTAGGGTTTGTAAATTGTTGAGCTGTGTTTGACGAACTTAGGTGGGAGATTTTTGCTTAGATGAGGTGTACTAAAAAAAGGACGGCCAAAGGGGGAGGAGTGACTCTTAAAATTTATATCTTTTACAGATTGGTGCAATTTTCTTCCTGGGGGTAGATAAAAAGAAGAAGGAACCTTAACGTGAGCTTTAGTGCGACTGAAACAGCAACCACTGGATAAAACGGTATAGATATTAACATGATATTAACATTTCTCTTGTAAATCATTCAGTTCCTGCTGTGTCAGAGCTAAAATACCTTGGGTTAATGATCTTTGAATCGCTCCACAAAACCAGGAAGTCAATTGTGAAGCAAACAACCACTGCCATTAAACGTGCTTGTGGGACTGTTGTTCCAAATTGGGGGCGATACTCCAGGAAATCATTTTCTTCTATTTATTGTTCAGTGTGTCAACCTCACGTTGTTTACCTTGCCGGTGTGTCGCATCTACTTAACGAGAGTGACATAGATAAAATTAATAATTGTTATTTTGGATACGCAAAGTTCATCAATGCCTACAATATCTTTGAAAATCACAAACCTGGACTATATGAATTTTGAAACCAATTTCGAAGTTGTACCCTAATCACAGGAAAATCTATTAAGATGGATCTGTCGAGGGTGAGATAGCTGGAGCAGAAGCAAGTATTCCATCACTGGACCTTACTCCTTTTTCACCCCTTCCGATGGGATCTTCCATTTTGTCTGCTGAATTATGTGCCATTCCCCTGGCCCTAGATGCTCTCATAAATTCTAGCATCGTAGATGAGAATATTATTTGCCTTTCTAACTCCAAATCGGCAGATTGCCTTTCTGTCTCCAAATCAGGTGCCCTTCTTCTCAATAGTTTGTAATTTAATTGGAAGTTCATCATTCCCCTGTATGCCGTGTAATTTTTTGGAGACAGATATAATATTCTGTCTCCAAAAAGTAAGATTGTTGGGAAAAAGTTGAAAATGCCAATTATATTTGCATAGTCACACTTTCAAGCAAAAGCTTAAAACTTTGAGATATTTTTTGAAAATTAAAACATTTCGAGATGGGAGATTACCATCATTATGTAGTTCTAAAGTGAAATAAAATTAGAATATGAAGTGTAGAGACATTTTAAAAGGCCATTGAGAGATGTGGCTCAATAATCTGACACACAAACTATACCAACTTGTAGATGTATCCTGCTCAACAAGGTTGGCAGTGCAATCATTGTTGTGTGAATAGGGAAAACATTCTTAAAAAGCTAAATTAGTATCTGTTTAATTTTCTCATGTCTCAGTGCGGCAACAAAATTATAAACTTTGCACAAGACAAACTATACAGCCTCAGCGCAGAAAATGGTTTCACTTTGATGTCCAAGATACTTTCAAAATGTTAGTCATTACTGTAGGAAACTTTTTTCACTACTTTTGACCTTCAAGAAAAGGTGTTGTGTTTGATAAATTTGCATTATTCTGCTTCCATAAAAAATATATACTTTGTGAATCTTGTTCAGTGGTCCAGGTGATTATTAAAAATTCTGTGTAATTGTTGTAATGAAAATTCCATGTCAAAAGCCCTACTATATACCTAGTATCGTCAATTTATCTTGCCAGCCTTGAATTTGGCCTTTTTGACTTTTAATGGTCAGCCAATACTGAGGATTCTACACCGATTTTAAGGCACTTCATCCTTTTAAATCATTTTGAAGAAAAAGTTTACTTATTAGAAATTTATTGTTTATATACACTTTAGGCTACAGTATATATTTGATCATTAGTGAGGAGAGGGGGTAAAGTTTATTGGTACTGCTAAATGAACATTAAAAGTAAGTATTTTAGAAAGTTTAAAGTAGATTTTAGAAATTTTGTTTTTCTTTACTATATATTTCGTTTTGGAAACTGTGAATAAAGCTATATTTCAAAGTATTTTAAAATGTCTAGTCCATGTCTATAAGATCCCATAACATAGGCACAAAACTGCTCAATTACTTTCTTATGCTCTTTCAATAGATTGAAATCCATTCAATTGCAAATGCACCCCTCCCCTGATAGTCTTATGTATAGCAAACAGAATGTGTGGCTTAAAAACTAACAAAAAACACCAAAACAATGAAATCATCACTTTATAGTATGCAGTCTGTGTCTATTAATCACTGTCTATTTGTGTCAATGCGGCTATTTATCATGTTTCTTTCAATTATTGTACAATTTTTTTCAAATAATTAACTTTTTAAAATTTTAAAATTAAATTTTTGTAAATTATGCACTGCTTCAATACACTATAGATATAACAACTTTTCCTAAACAAGGATAGGGGTTAGAAAAAAATGAAAATTATTTTTTAATGTAAAGTGGTTCTTTGAATCAAAACCAGAGACACTTTTTAAGCATTAAAATCCTGAGAAATGGTAGTTTATCATTATTTTCTAGTTCTAAGCTAAACTAAAGATTATTATGCAAAGTTTTGAAATGTTTCAAGATATTGTTGAATGATGTCTCTCAATGATCTCACACAGAAACGGAAGTGCAATTTTTAAAATAGCAGGCTAATGGAAGGTGCTTCTAATTTTTTTTAAACATCCTAAAATCAACCTTTGTGCTAAGCATAATGTCATCTTCTGGTGACGACTTGGATGTTCCAAATAAACCTTCTAAGCTATCTCTCTGGGTATTCCATTTGAAAAAGGAATCACAGAAAGTATCAGGTGCAACTTCTGCCAAATGTCTCTAAAGGCTAAGGGGGTCTCTACCAATATATTTATATACCATCTTAAAAGAAAGGGTATAATTGATATGCACAAAAATAAAGCATATGCAGCTGGTGCAGTAAATAACAAACCCAAAACAACTCAAAAAAATAAATATCAAGTCAGGCTGTTGACCTAAAGAAAGCTCTCAATAGCAAAGCCAGCGACACAGAGGACAATGAATTAGTGAAATGTAGAATAAGAAGAGCAGACATACAACCATCCCTTATTTCTAATCAATTAAAACAAACTTATCTGTGGAAGCTCTGCTCCAAAACCCATTTTTTAAGACAAATTGGCACTTTCTGTGTTTGTTAGGCCAGTTATGAAACAGCTTATTTAAAATACAACAGGGGGCTTGAAAGCACCATCCTGGGGAACTATCCATCATCACATAAATGTTGCTGCCAGAAAAAAGTTAAACACATGGCTGATGAAAATGACTCAGACTGTGAAGATACTTTTGCTGAAGAATCTGATTAGATTGATGCTGTGTCTATGGAAGAGGTAATTTTCTTATATTACACCTTTGAAATATTGGCAGATTCATATTTTTTTTAGGGGGGGGGCTCGGCTAAGAAATAAATTAGTATTCTTGGATTGTGCGATGATACTTAGTTGTAGTCGAGGATGTCACTACCGTTTTTCCTTTGGGAATGGACTATGAAAACGAACCTACATAATTAAAAGCATGTCCACTTGTATTCTTAAAACAAAATTTAAAATAGTAACAATTTCTATGATAGAGCAATTGCATGCATTTGAGAAAGTACTTTTTGCCGCAAAGCAACAGAAATTTTCAAAATAAATTGTCAAAAACAATTGTCCTTATAATTGCATCCCTTTGAAAACCTATTCAAGAGAAGAGAATTATTAAAGAAAGTAACTATGTATCAAAGAGTCTAAGTTCCTTCGAAATTCAAAATTTGAGAAATTTCACATTACTTATTTACTTAAGAATGAATTTGGTGGAGGGCATAGAACAATATTTTCTAGCGCAAAGCACCGTAAAAATATGCAAAGCACCCTTAAACCATTAATTTTTCTTTTGAAAAATTTTCATAGAAATTGACTTGGAAATAAAAAATCTTAAAAGGCTGCTTTAAGCTGCAAGATAACAATTTTTTAATTGGCAGTAATAAGTGTCATTTTCCCATGTATTTTTCTTCTTTCTTACTTTTGTTTAAGATGGCTTCCACACATGAGGATGGAGGGGGGGGGGAGGGGAAAGCATGGTCTGGAGGGGAAAATTATCCCCTCCCAAATCAACTATATGCTCTGCTTAAATACGAATGACTTTGAGCTGGCTGCATAATTTCATGCTGAATTTTTTTTTTCAAAATGTTTCAAATAACTAGTATGCATTATAAACATAAAAGTGCATTTTCGGAACGGGAAAATGGAAGAAAAATAACCATAAAGAAAAAATGTTTGCGATATTTATGTGTGCAGACAGTGCATATGACTCGAAGAAATAGTAAACAGCCTAGCTAGAATCAAATTTCTACTCAAATCCATGGAATGGAAGGATGCATGGCCCGGGCTACGGATATAAAGGAAAACACTCAAACAATCAGAAAGAAAGGATAATTATATCCTATGTTGACTACTAGCTAGTAAAATGCTAAGGTTGAATTGTATGGCACCGATGACACAGGTAGAATAGAAAGAACTGCGAAAGCAGTCTAGCCTGCAAGCAGCCGAAACCCATTCTCTGACCGCCATGTTAAGTGGACCCTCCGCTACATAATCTTGTTTAACAAAAGAAATCAACCCCAAATTCCAGAGAACGTTAGATAAATAAATTTGACTCAATGCAACATTTAATCGGCAGTAAGATTCATTATATTGTCTTTGAATGCTTACTTGATATAAGAGTCAAGTGAATATGATCTAATACCCTGAAATAGCCACTAAATGAAACTGGCACTCAGCATGCTATTAGGCGAAGTTAAATACTGCACACGAAATGAATAATAAATGATTCACGGAAGTTTATTTGAATACTGACTCTAATCTATTTATCTTTAAAAGAAGAGCAAAATAAAACTCAAAGGAAAAATAGGGAACTATCCCACCCCTACAAACCTTAAATCTTCGATGAACAATAAGATAATTGGCGCACATTTAATCTTGTGTGTGAACCAAAATAACATCCAGTTAACATTAAACTGTGCACATAATAAAATGATGTGTACATATATCAAATGTATATCTATGTTTGCATTTGCACAGTTATATATTTGTATGCAGGCTGACTTCGCAGTAAGACCCCCCCCCCTCTCTCGGACATGAGGTTACAACCCCACATGACCGAGAGGGGTCTTACTTAAGAAGTTAAGCCTGCAAACATATATATATATATATATATATATATATATATATATATATATATATATATATATTATTGTTATATATACCGTTCTGTATATTGCATTCAGCGCTCTTTTATTAGAATAATAAAAGAGTGGTGAATGTAAATTATTTATATCGTTTATATATATATATATATATATATATATATATATATATATATATATATATATATATATATATTAAATTGTATCTAAACCCTCTTAAGAGGGTTTCTATAATGACACAGAGATATTGATTTATATTTACCCCGGAAAAATTTGTTGTTCCGGGGTAAATAAAATCACTATCTCATTTAATACAACCCTCCTAAGAGGGTTTAAAATTTAATAGAGTTATAAACTTATTAGTAGTATATTTATCCTAACACTGTGTGTTAGGATCAAAAATACCACAAGTAAGTTTATATCTGTTCTTATATATACATTTCATTAAATTACTCTTTTTATTTAATATGATTTAAATGACGTTCTATATACATAAATTAGTTTAAAATTTTAGGTCCAAAAACCCTTAAAATCACTAAAAATCAGCTTAAACATTACGTTTAGAGAATTTTGTACGCTACTTTTTCAATATTAATGAGGGGTCTATTGAGTTTGTTCCAAAAAATGGCCCTATTCAACATGCTCCCTTAAAGTCTGAGAAATGTAAATTTTAATTCACCCCGATTTTAACTCCCAAAAACTTCTACCTTACCAACAAAATGACTTAAAAGGGGCTAGTAAATTAATCTTACTAAGTGCCGCGGTTTTCATGGTGATTACCATGGGAGTTTGGTTTTTCGTGATACAGATTTTATGTACTATTTGAGTTACACTATATGTTAAGCTTTGACTTAGCCTCCGAGACGAACCCCTCCCTCAAACTGCTTCATTTATGAAGCGTTCTCGGGGGGGGGGGGGGTCTTTCTCACCCCGGCTGGATTAAATAGTAACCTAAATTAAGCAAATCGGCTCATACCCCAATAAAATAGAAAACTCACTTTAAATTATTAAATGATTATGCTTATTTTTTTCCTACATCCTTATGGTAGCTGCCCACTCCTGATTAGGTTTGTGGATTAGAATAGAAATAAAGTCTTTGAGATTTATCCCCATTATAATTGAAGAAAGAAAGAAAAATAGACTAAAAAATTTTTTAATTCAATCGGTAGCCTCCGTGATCTTTTTAGCAAGTACACTAAATCAATCATTTTCATTTTTAATCCCCCTTGCCTTATTAATTAAGATCGGAGCAGCCCCGTTTCACATATGACTAGTAAGTATTTCTAAGTCTATGTCATGGAAGATCTTAGCCCTCTTAATAACTTTTCAAAAAATTGGACCCCTTCTAGGGCTAATTATAACCCAGTTTACAAGCTCCTTTTTTATCCTTGTCAGAGCAATTGTCGGACGGCTAGGGGGCGTTAGCCAATCCAATCTCCGCCTAATAATAGCTTTTTCTCTATTAGACATATAGCTCTATTAGACATTTGTCCTGGCTTATGATTAATATAACCAGATTTTTTTTAGTATCAACTTACTGTGTCACTTACTTAATTATTCTTTATCTTGTAGTAGCCCTATAACAGCAGAGGGGGCTATTCTCTCTAACTCAGATAAGTGATAACACCAGACTAACTTATAAGACTTCATTCAAATTTCATTTGGTCTCCTCTCTTTGGCCGGGCTCTCCCCTTTCCTAGGGTTTTTCATCAAATGAATATCTCTAGAAATAAACACCTTATCCCCCTTTATTTTCTTAGCTCTTGTTTCATCTTCATGTCTCTCAGTCTATTTTTATTTCAAGATTGCTATAAGTTCTCTTCTGTTTCCCTCAGAAATAAAGTCTAGAAACATAGAAGTTCTGGCGGTTTTATCGATAAGATTTAATGTCTTACTTCCCCTGTTATTTTTGTAAAGCTTTAAGTTAACTAAACTACCAGCCTTCAAAGCCGGAAATAAGAGATTCTTAAGCTTTAATTCTTTTACGTCTTGCTCAAACGAGGGTATTATCTATATAATTACAGTATCAACGTAACCCTTTTGATCAGGCACCTCGTCCCCGTATATTATATATGAAATGTAAATTCCTCTTTAGGAATCGAAATCCTACGTGCACAAAACACCTATATATACGTATACATATTTTACTGTTTAATTATAATTGAAAAAAATCAGAACCAGTAAGCCTAGGGATTGACCATCTTAAGATTTGCAATCTTACATTTTTTAAACTACTAAGCCTGGAAATAATTTTAGTAAAGGGAAGTTTCCTTAACTAAATTTACAATTTAGCACCTATTATCGGCCACTTTACTTATGCAACGTTGATTTTATTCTACAAATCACAAAGATATTGGAACTTTATACTTTGTTTTCGGAGCTTGAGCAGGAATAGTGGGAACTTCCTTAAGCATACTTATCCGGGCAGAATTGGGTCAACCCGACTCCCTAATTGGGGATGAGCAAGTGTATAATGTCATTGTAACGGTTCATGTATTTATTATAATCTTTTTCGTAGTTATATCTATCCTGATTGGGGGATTTGGTAACTGACTAGTACCTATTATATTAGGGGCCCCTGACATAGCTTTCCCCCGTCTAAACAACTTGAGATTTTGAATATTTCCACCTTCCACCAACTCTCCTTTTAGCTAGATCTATGGTTGAAAGAGGAGCAGGAACCGGATGTACACTCCACCCTCCCCTATCCTCCGCCTTTGCCCATGCTGGACCTTCGGTAGATTTAGCTATATTCTCTCTACACTTAGCTGGGGCGTCCTCAATTTTAGGAGCCGTAAACTTCATTACCAGTATTATTAATATACGACCTCAGTCAATATCTATTGACCGTACGCCTCTCTTGGTATGGGAGGTAGGAATCACAGCCGTCCTCTTACTTTTGTCCCTACCTGTTCTGGCAGGAGCTATTACCGTATAGGTATATTACTAAAATATACCTATATCGTACTTCATGTCACTGAGCCAAGTTAATTGCCCCGAATGCAGAAAGGTTAACCTGTTTTTCGCAGATTCAAGTAAGTAAACTTCTCGACTGTGTTTGGTTTAATACATAACTACCTATTTAGCTTTAAGTTTTTTATAACATATTTCTTTTTATCTTTTCCTTTATAATCTTAATGTTGTAAATTTTTAACTGGCCAACCCCCCTCCACCTCCCCCCCTCCCAAAAAAAAATCAAATATTCTCAATTTTTCTGTTGTCAATAGGAAATTGTAGTAAATACAGATTCTGAACTGTTTTTGTATTGTTCATATTTTCTGTTTATTTTGTTATTCAAGTAACCGAATCATATTATTGAGTTTCAAATAAAGTGAATACACCATTCGATGCCTTTTTTTATGCTGATTACGAATATAACAATCATCCGTATCGAAAATGAATTTTAGCCCCCCACCTATATATTCCAATTCAGGGTTTATATTTCTACAATAGGGAGGGGGAAAATTTTATTTCTGATGTAAATGGGAGGTAATTTTAAACTGTCCCCCCCCCCCGAAAGTATAAATAAATACCCGTAAATTGCCTACATAGGGGGGGGGGCTAAAATTAATGTCCGACAAAATTTTTTAACAGGCTATTTTTTTTTGCTTTAGGCACTAGACTATCGCTAAGACTGCTGTTGTTGTTGTCAAAAATGACATTCTCGGCTTTCGTTATGACAAAAATAAAAATATAAATGCATTTAATGCAGAAGCTACACTACAACATTTATTTATTTTTGTGTGGGAACGGGGTGCAGACTAGGTTCATGGACTTTACATATTTTAAATAAACTCAATTCTCTTGATGTATCTATTGTTATTAAAACTTGTTTTTTTTTGTTTTTTTTTAGAGTTTTGTTCATTATTGATTGGCGTCACACCTTAATTAAAATTTGCTCCAACGAACTTTTTGAAACACACTAATCTTTATTTTTTCCTGTACGAGAGGTGGGTTATATATTATTACATTAGAGGACTTGGGCGGAAAGTATAGGTGGACTACATGCAGAATTTGTTAGCTACGATTTTTCTACATATTCTGAAGTAAGAATTGTTTAATAACGTCACTTCTTGAGTGGGGTCGGGATAATACATCACTACCAAGTTTACTATACATTTAATAATTATATTTGTAAAAGTAAAATGGTCAATAATATTATTTAGAAAAATTAAAATTTTAATTATCTGTCTAAAGTATGGTACCCCCCCCCCCTCCATCCCAACACCTCTAGAAACTATCCCATGATTTTACAAATTTCCAGAAAGAGTATCGCATTCTAATAGGGAATAATTATATAAATTAATTTGTTTAGAAAAACGAATAATTGCATAACTACAGATCCCCCCCCATCCGAATTCAGATAGGACGTAACGCACGATTTTACATTTTGAAGAACGTTTATGGTATCCTAAAATTAAATAATTACTTCCTTATGATATTTAGGATGATACTAATGATGAGTTTCAGCTACAGTTAGTTGACGATTTACTATTACCGTCTGGACAAAGAAGTCAATTAGATTAAGAAATTGTGGAACTCGCAGAATCGAGTAGTTTTGGCTGTTTGGAAGAGAAAAAGGTAAGTATAAAATGGTTTAAAAAAAAAATTGGTAGCTCCGAAAGTACAAGCCAGATTTAAATATAAATCGCGTTACTCCTTATACATTTTTATGGTGTGATCGAAAACACGAGAAGCATCGGCGTGACAAATCCAATTTCCCCCACTTACATTACAAGTTTACTTCAACATATCATTTTATGTGTTAATACTTAAAATAATAAAAGCCCCAAAATTGAAAAAATAAGAAGCGTCTCTATGGGTAATTGTTCTCATTTAATATAATCAGTATACTATGGACGATAGAAAATAGAATCTAGGGGGTGCATTAGGCTAGGAGTCAAAACTGTGGTTGGTCGTAAATTATTCGACGGCATCCCCCCTCCCCGTTCATTATTTCTCCAAGCACCCCTTACGAGCTATGTCAGCTGAACTAGAAGAAATCTCCGATTAACATTGAATGCCTTACTCTTACTATTTGTGTCTATTATATATATTATCATTTTCAAAATTTAACCATTCTTGTTTTATTATTTAATATATACTATAGATTATTCACTAATTTTTGCTTTAATATGTAAAACCGTAAATGGCGATTTTAAATTAACTACAGTTTAATCAATACTAAAGATGTAAAATACAAAAATCAGAACATATAATCCCAAAAATAGACCGAATATGATGTTGATATGTAAATCCCTGCTTTCGTTTAGTCGTATAAACGGAGTGTTCAAATTTCAGCTAACCAACATATGAAATGAACATCGTTTCGTAGACGAGACAAATACATCGGAATACTAACAGTCACAATTACTACCCGTGAGAACTTTTACAGTTGTAACATCGAAACGTCAGTTCATAGAGTCACACTCATGACCCGGCAGAATGTCCATCGCAATAAAGTAGGGACGGTAAATAAATTCGCAATTTGTTATTTTCGAGTCACCGTACATATTAATAATGTCGAAATTCTGGCAGGTGATTGGTCTGTTGGATTTTAGTTATATATAATTTTGTATATTTTACTACTGTCGACGTTTTGACGGTTAGTGTTTCTGACGGATTTTCGTTATGAAAAAAACTTATAAGTTTATATAATGGTAATAAGTATAAAATAGTTTAGAAACCAATTTCGGCTATATATTTGCACATCAGGGGCATGGAGTAAAGCACAGCATGTATTAAATACGTAACCTAACCTAACCGAGGGACCTTGTTCCCCCCTAAACCCCCAAAAAATAAAGTTTTAAAATTTTGACGTTATGACATGTCGATATTATGACTGTCGACGTTCTGACGGATTTTCGTTATGAAAATTTTGTTAGGTGTTATGACTGTTGACATTCTGACGGTAAGTGGTTCTGACAGAATTTAGTTGGTAGAAAAAATTTTGATGTTATAACTGTCGACGTTCTTACGGGTAGTGATTGAGACTTTCGGTGAACTACCGTGTCGATGTTCTGACGGGTAGCGATTGTGACTGTCGATGTCCTGACGTGTCAATGTTCTGACGGATTTTGTCGATGTCCTGACGGTAGTAGCCCCGACGTGTAAATGTCCTGGCGCCTTCCCTAAATTATCCGACGGCATCGCCACCTCCCCGTCCATTACTTCTCCCCGTCCATTACTATGTCAACTGTACTACAAGGAACATGTTCAAATCCCTGATTAACATATAACATCTTTCCGTTGCTAGTTTTGTGCATTTAATGTCATTATCATTTTCACAGTTTAATTATTCTAGTGATATTGTTTAATGTACGACATCTATTATTAACTATTTTCGATTATACAATTTTAAATTGTAAATTTTTTTGATTTTACCATAGCTACTGGTTAATTTATGCTAATGATATATTCTAGATGAACAAAGATGAATTTGAACTAAAACTTTTCACCAAAGCACTGAATTTTATCAAATTATATGATCAGGACGAAGTCCTTTTAAAAATGGAAGAAATTGCAAAAAGAGATGTGCGATGAAAATTAGAGTAAGTTATGACCTAAACCACTTTTTCAGTAATTCAAATCCAAGTGATATTTACTTAGTACAATATATAATATATTAATACAAAGCAGAACATAATTATAACAGTACAGTTTTTAGTAAACAGGTTTCAGCAATTCGAAGGCAATTGATTAATAATTAATACAAATGTCATAGAATCATAGATTCTAGTTAAGGCAATAATTGAATATGGAGAAACAAAAACAAAATTTAAATCAAGTTACTTCAATAAATTTACATACGGTTAAAATGTATATTTATATTATCTATAGGTGTTTGACTTTGCTTAACTATTTAATGAAGTGTAAATTTAGACTAAAATATAATAATAAAGGAAGATACGACATTTATTTCAATTAATCGCTCTGACAAGCTTCGAAGGGTTATATTTGAATTTCGGGTTAAAATAAGAAAAAATTAACACCAAATAGGAAAAAGGTCCTAAAGAAAACGAAAAATCACAATGAATGATCATTTTCCAGTTAACAATTCAACAGGAAATTATCAACTAAAAATGCAAAGACAACTTGTCAAACTAAGCCAAAGGAAAATAAATAATAAATAAGGTAAGTGTATGATATGAGGCCGAACATTCAATTTGTTCATCCATTAACACAATGTTAAAGCGTTTTTTTTCGTTAGTTTCTTGTAGCTTAGTGTCAGTCAAGACCAAAAGAAGTGACAGAAGTGATTGGAGATATATAATTATGGATATATATTTTCACATGGGGGGTGGGGGCCAAAATATGTGAACAGTGTGAAGTTACAAAATAATTCTTAATTCATAATATACAAAATGATTGTACTTAATACCTTAGGTATTTTGAGCCACTACCCTTTCTACCCTCCCCCCCCCTCCACCCCTATTGTGCAAATATATAACCCAAATTTCTTTCTAAAGTGTTAAATTTTTATCATACATATGTTTATTCAATTAGACTTGAGCGTGAGAGAAACAGGTTCTAATTAGATGAAGAATATTAGGTCGGTGCTATTTCATAGATGTATCATGATTTATTACGTATCATATTAATTATTATAGACGCAAAAAAGGGTTTGGGAATAAAACTAGCCAATTAATACAAAACCTGGGTGGCACCATCATTAAAAGAAAATAAATACAAACGAAAAGTCAACATTATATGTTATTGCATTATTTTTTTTTGCAATGGACCGGACCAACATTGTTGCATCGCTAGAGATGAGAAGCGAATGGGTGACAAAAAAGGAATATTTGGAGTGCGATCTTTAGGAAGCCGAATTATAGATGTTGAGCTATAGCTAAATTATAGTTTGGACAATGTTTTCTGAGCAAGGGTTTGTTGCTACAAGTATTTTTTTCCACAAGATCAAGGCAAGAAAATCTATGAATATTATTTTTTTATACATTATATTTATTCTTACCAAATATATTTATATTCATTTTTAAAACTAATGTTTGTTTTAATTTTTGATGTCATTGATAATTTTGTCAATATTTCAACGTATTTTTTAATTTGATAAAATGAATTGCATCAGTAATATTAGGTATTGTAGCACTTAAAATTAGTCTTCAACGTTTATAAATTAGACATATTAATTTTTGTAACTGTATTATCTATAGTTATTTTTATGGTTTATATAAACCCGTTAAATTAAATATTGTCATTCTCAATATCTGTGTTACAGCTTGATTTTAAGTAGTTTATAATTTGGAATGTTATAAATATCTATAATTCATATCCAGTATAATTATTATATCAAACCTTTATTTTCATATTTATATATATTTTACTGAACTAATTTTTAATTTTTTTTTTAGTTGTTATCTGTGAAAATTTTACTGAAGAAAAAAAATACAAGATACAAACTCGAGGGGCTCCTGAGGCTAAGCAAAATAAACTTCGACAAATACCAAGGCAATGAAAAATGGAAGATCTTCCGGTAGAAATAAGACACAGTACAAGCGGCACAAAGCATATACAACTCACTGAATGCAACCGAAGGACTATAAGCACAAATAACAATCCTAATTATTAGAACATTGTTCCTCTTTACTATTTCATCCACATTTTTTTTCATTTCGAAATTTCTCCTGAAATTATTGAACTTGTGTTCTACTGACGGACAGTATATACTTAAATAAATTCATTGTTTGTTTTTTGAACTTTTGCTTAGAACGTGTTTAATGAGTGTTATTAGAAATCATTATAAGTTACTATTGTCCACAAATGCTTTTATAATGCACACTAAATTAATTATAGCATAACATATGACTTTAAGAAAATGTATCATCACTAATCTAGGGTTTACTAATCTCTTCCACTTTAGTTCAGTCTCTAATATATCTCTCTGTCAGGAAAATAAACCTTCCTATCGTACTAAAATTTGTCTTTGCACGAAATAATATAATACTAAAAAATATATTCCTGATTGATGAATAAAATTTTTATCTATTTCCGAAAAAAAGAAAAGAATGTGTACAAATAAAATATGCATAACTAAGAAATAATTCACGTATAGATTTACAACTAATGCTAAAAAGATTTTTTTTGTTTTTTTTGGATTCTATATGCAAGTGTGACAGATTTATATTTTTGGAACAACATAAAAAACAAATAAGTCAGGACAATTTATTTGATTAAATAATAATACTTGAAAAACATGAGACTTTTTGTAATGATCGAGTTCTAGCCTAAATTGTGTGCATAAAAGGCTCCTAATTATACTCTCTGCTATTTGTTTCAAACTTGACGTGACAAAACTCAGTATTCATCTCAGGTTGTCAATATTCCTGTCAGTTTGGAGAGGGGGTGAACGCTGAGGAAACTAAATCTAACCGTTAAATTTTATTTTTTTGAGACCTCCCTAAGCGGACTATTCGTTGGAATTACAAATCTAATTTATATCTTAATTGTTAGGTTATCTTACTACCTCATTATGTCACCTTAACACAAAATAAATATAATTTATTTAGTAAATGAATAACAGCTCAATTTCATTTTGCAGCATCACTTTGCAATGAAGAAGAGCGGTTTCGAAAAGGTTATTTTTTTTAGCTTAGCATAGTACTGCAAAAACTCAATATAAAACCATTAATCAGCAGAGGCCCCATCAGGCTGAATGGGTGAGTGTATTATTGCTTGATTGTTGTAATTAGTTGACAAATTTAAATGCAATCGGCAATGGACATGTATAGTGTAATAATAATTCAGATTTTAATTGACGTCTTAATAGGAAATTAATTATAAAAATCTGTATCCTGTGATGGGGGTTTGGCTTTGAAAGCAAACGTAAAACTGGGTCTGGAGTTCAACCTTGATAATGACATTAATTTGCAGAGCCAACGCAGTCAGCCAGTGTTAAAAATAATTGTTAATCCCCACCATTCACAGAACGAATACTTGTCAAGGAGTAACATATTTCTACTTAATAAATCACTTGAGATTACTGTACATAGAGCTATAAATATATAGAGCCAACGATTTGAGAATCCAACGAAAGAGGAAAAAAATGGATATAACATATACTTGTGGAAACATTCACCTGGTGGATAAAAGTAGTTGAAATACAATCTTTCAAACGCTTCAAAACTTCTAAACTACAATATCTATGTCAATGTCAATGGCAGTTTATAGTTTCTAACTAGGAGCATTTTTTCTTAGCATTAAAATTTATTCCCAAAATTGAATTATCATTTTGCGGAAAAAGTGAATGATATGTGTCCAATTTTAATTAAATTATAATACAATGAAAGTAAAAATGTACATTTACTGCTTTCATATTTTAACGTGTTATACTTAAACTTAAGTTTAAATATTGCAGTCTCGGAAAGAAAAATTCTGAAATGTATCAAGGGTAATTTCTAGATATATTGTAGCTTTAATAAATTGATTCAATGGTGATTGCCGTATTCTGGAACAATAGTAGCACATATTTCAATTTAGATATTTTTGTTATTTGTGTTTTATGGTATTTTAAATGAACATTGTTGTATGTTATTATCATAAAAAGAAAAATTTGTATTAAAAAAGTAGATATATATTTAAAATTTAATAATACAATTTAATTCAATTCTTTTGCGTTAGCCCTTGTTAAAAGTATAGCTAGTTCGCAAACATATTGGTTGTAAATTATAGAAAAAAGATTGTTGTAGAGAAAGAATTGAACGAAACAGATTTCTGAGAAGTTTTTTTTTCAATGTTGAAATTTAAACAAGTTGTTTAAAACTAATTTTCAGTACTGATTTGATATCAACACAAAAATAAATTACTTAAATTTCACCATCATAAAGTTTGCATTTATAATCAATAGTGATTTGTTAATACCCGGGAAGATTAATTTTGCTATATAAAATTGTTTTATTTGTTCATTTTTACGAATTTTGTGATAATCGTTAGTACGAAACATAAAAGCATTAAACACACAGTAGATGAAGTTTTTCCGATTAATACCTATTTGATTAATTTTAATTTGTATTTTTGGTAATGTCTTGACTGACGTTACATATACTGTATACAGTCAAAAATAATATAATGGAATAATAGTAATGTTCTAATATTGTGGGAGGGCTTGAATAGACTCAAGATTAATGATGAAGAATATTTTTAAAAAACTAGGTATACGTATTGTGTATGTCATCTATTTTAAGATCATAGGGAAGTGTTCAATTAAGTGAAATATAAAAGTTATACGAGCTAAAAATTTCGGTTATAAAAATAGCATTACTAGGCGTTTAGATCGTTTAAATCACCTAAATTAATAAGAAATTCACCAGAGTTGTTGCTAATGAACCCAAATGAAAATTTTCTAGTGTTATAAATTGATTTAATCATCTTAGACAATAAAAGTACGTAAAGATAACGTCTGTGTATACCATATTGCTTGTAAAAATTACAATACTTAACAATTAATGTACCATGAGATGCGAATTAACTTTGAGGTTCTAAGACTAAATATCTGTTCCTTTTCTAGATGATAGATGTGCTGAAGCATCCAGAATTGCTCCTTGAAAACACCGAAGAGGAAAACTTTATCGTTAAAGAGAAGTTGTATTTCTCCGGAAACAAATATAATTCTTTAGAAAAAACCAAACGGTTTTTAAATAAAACATTTTGAAATGACCTTATAATAAATAAAAAACGTTGTATATATTTTTACCAGACTTAAAGCTAGAGAATTATTACTTTACTTTGATGGTGCCATTAAGATACAATGTTCTTTATTCTTTTAAGTTTTACGTTATATAAGAATATATTAAAGATATAAATAAAATAATATAATGAAAAAAACTGAACAGACCTGAGACTAATTATTGCACAATAAGCAACAACAACTATTTAAAACATAGTCAAAAGTAATTGGGGAAAAGAAACAATTCAAAAATTATAATATACAATAACCTGAAATCAGATGTCTGTGAAAAGTTCAACTCGAGAAAAAACCCTTCCAATGTGGAAATCTGATTGTATAAAACCAAAACTATTTATTATATTCATGTACTAAAAAATATTTACATAAAAAAAAAAAAAAAAAAAAAACAAATAAACAAGCAACCGTGATATTTGTTCTGGAAACAAATAAAAATTTACGAATTTAAGATATTGAAAATTGTATAGTTGGGTTATCTGATACGCTGAATCAGACGGTGCGATCTTCATTAAGGTTCAATGACTTTTAAGGGATTTTCCTCCTGTTCTCGAAAATAGTGCAGATTTTCTCAGGCACATTACTTTTGATGGGTAAAACTAAACCTGATAAAGTATATATATTGTAAATCAACATAAAAATCTGATTACTTTGATATAAATATAGGTATCAAAATTTTGTTTTTTAGAGTCTCGGTTACTATTGAGCCGGGTTGCTCCTTACTTACAGTTTGTTACAACGAACTGTTTGGCAATATTATTTATCATTTTTTGGGTGTCGTTATATACGAATATAATATAGATCTCAATAAAATAATATAATGAAAAAAAATAATTCAACAGAGGTCAGACTAATCAGTACATAACAAGTAAGACCAATTATATTCAGAGAATTTAAAAGTAGTTTCAAATAAGAAACAATTAATAAAGAATAATACCCAATAACCTACAGTCAGCTTTATGTGGAAAGTTCAAAACCGGAAAAAACCCTTCTGTGGATCTTTCCGCTTATATTATTTTATTATTATGTATGTGAGGAGGCTGTCCCCTCCTAAAGCCTCTGTATCTGCGCAAAAATTTAATAATAAGAACCTCTCTTAAATGTACAGAAAAATATTAGCGTTAAAAATATTTTGAACCATATGCAGAATGTTGAAATATTCCAAGATGAAGTGTTATATTAACTATTCTTAAGTAGCGCATTGCTAGTTTTCTAAGACAAATTAAAATGAAAGTTTTTTATTTTTAACTTAAAAAAAAAAACAAAAACAAAAAAGTTATAATTAAGTGTGCACGGATGAGCATGGCAATAATGTTATCTTTAAATTTATGACTTCCCAACTATGTGAGTACTCTCGGACTCAGAATATCTCAACAGTTGACATCACTTGGCCATTATTAATTGAATCGTAGACATCATGTGTTAGCTACATCTAATTTGCACCCTAGAATTAGAGGTCAGTTTATAAAACAACTAGAAATCAGTTTATTTTCAGCGAACTTTGCAAGAATGGAGTTAAACACTTTCGTTCATGAATTTGTAGCATTCCCCAAAAATGTAATTTAATACATCATTCTATTGAAAGTTTTAATATTTACCCATTAAAAAAGAAAAATCAAATTTCTTTAGAATTATTGCCTTATGCCTATTACAAATACATTTGAGACGACTAAAACATTAGGAATGTGTTAGAGAACGAAGTTTTGCAGGTTGACGCGGCAGTTCTATATGAATTTGAAAATTCTCAATTTCAATGACCAGATTTTTGCCATTTTTCGAATTTTTATAAAAATTTAAAAAGCTTAATTCCATGTGAAATAAAATGAGAACATATGCGCACCTGCTGGAGACTGCTGAATAATATGTTCAACTTCATTCTGTTGCCCCTTCCCTGCCAACGTGGAGGCGCCGCTGATGATGACCCTAATTTCATCTTAATTTCCAAAAAAATAAAAATACAATGAATTAAGATGCACCAGGAGAGAAAAATGTATGAATCTGTTATCCAGGCTAACCCGGGTCAAATCCATATTGTGTTGCCCAGGCACAAGGCTACCACACCAAGTTTTCCCGGCGTGCTGGTGTGTCTTTGGTTCACCATCAGCTATGATTCGAGCTTCAAGTGTATGTAACCAATCAGAATTCTCATGTGTGGTGACCAGGCACATAGCCTCCACACAAAGTTTTCTGGGTATGGTGGTGCGCCTTTGGTTCACTATCACATATGATTCTAGCTTCAGATGTATGTAACCAATCAGCATTCTTGATTTAAACCAGCTTACATGTAATTCACATAAAAATTTTGATCCACATTGTCTTAGAACTATAAACAAATTTCCTAATGATTTTCAAAATAAATTTTGTTATGAAGTAATCAAAAGGAAACTAGAAACAGATGAATAATTCTGAATTGTTATTATTTAGTGCAATTGCTATATTTTCCGTAAGTAGAATTTAGTTCATAACATAGAAAAAAAAAGAAGTTAAAACCATTTTCAAATATCTTCCCTTATGTTATGTTTCCTTTAGGTATACTTTAGTTGAAAACATAGATTTAAAAAAGTTAAAAACACTTTAAAAATCTTAGCTATATCTTTGAAGAACAACAAAAGTCATACCTGAACAGCCCATTGTTTGTTTACCCATCAATTTCACATTTGAATCATCGCAGAAACACCTAGTACCCTCCAACGTTCGCCTGCAAGCGTAATAGTGACCGGAGTTGAAGTTAATACCTGAATGAACTGTATACCGTTTCAATGATACCACGATGTCATTATAGCTAACGTCAGATTTGACCTGATACATTTTTCTTTTCAGCAATGTAGAATCTGAACTAAAACCAATAATTTTTCTCGTAACTTTATGTGTCATTGCCCTTCTGTCCAAGGTAATCGCAAGAAACTGCGACATATCAGTAAAAACTGTCTGTGATGTTAGTCGATGCTCATTTGGACAATATTTCCCAACTTGATTTGGACTTAGCACTTCACTAAATTGAATGTCTAACGTCTCAACAACCTCTTCATGAGGTGGTGCCTCAGGATTTAGAACTCCTGGAACTGAAAAATAGCACACTTTTTCATTTGTCATATTATCATCAATTTGGCTCCAGTTACAGCGGTGACAGGCTAAAAATTTATGATTCTTGAACTGAAATAGTCTACTAAGAGGACTGAGGGTAGTTGATCAGTTTGTTTCCGAGTTTTCTTCATCCATACTTCTAAACAAAGCTTCCCAAAACTCGCAGAGTGACTGCTGTTTGTCCTCAGGAGACCCATACACAGTCGCCAGTCATTATCTTAGGTGGACTGTTGACTCAATCTTGTCAAGGGACGACACTGCTAGCCGTAAAATTTCAGCTGCAATCTTGCCTTGTGAATTCTGCAACATATCAAAAAGTATTCTGTGTAAGCTGAAAACGAACCGAACTACAGAATTTGCAGACCATGAGACACAATCTCTGTTTTAGAAACCTTTTCTACCAGCACCAATACCCCTGTGATACAGCTGCGTTTGGTTAGATCTTTTCTTGTTTTCTTCAAGACGTTGTAGAACGTTATCATCTTTCGTTGTCACTATCATATCGTTTGATTTTGATTCATTCGTCTTATACAATGTTTTTTGGCATTTCATCTTATTTGAAAAGGAATCTTCTACTGCTGCCTTTCTTTGTTTCACCTTTCCAATGATTGCATGTTCGACATTAGTCTTACTTCCTTCTTGGAGAAACAGCTTCTATGCTACCTATGTTCATGACTCCATTGTTCAAATTAGTAGACGGTGCTTGGATGATTTTCAATAATATAATATCTGGTCTAAAACTACTCCTAAGACGATTATACTATGAGAGGGCTTCCCTGTCAGCAATAATTTTTCACGTATAATTTTTTACAAAATACAGCCCTGCGTTAGTTGTGACCCTGGATAATGCAACATAAATCATCCCCGGTCCACAGTAACGACTTCCTGCATCAACGACAGCACATTCCAAGCTCAGGCCTTGAGACTTGTGAATAGTAATTGCAAATGCTAGTTGCAATGGAAACTGTTTCCTAGTATAATAAACCTCTTTGAGTGCTTCAAATCGAACTGTAGCACGACCTATGCTTGTCAATTGCTCTTGACCATCAAATTGCACCAAAACATTCACTGTCTCACCAGATGATATACTTTTAAACTCTTTAACGTAGCCCATAGATCCGTTTACTAAGCCTTTATCTACAGCGATATTTCTTTGAAGTATTACTCGTGCACCAATTGAGAATATCACTTTTGTTAATGTACTAGCTGTCCGTTTGCTGTCATCGGCACAGGTGAAAATCCTATTTGCTGCTTATTCTTCATTTCTCTTATTTCTGACTACAGAAAAAGGAGAATCAATGGCAGTCAGTGTAACATGTTCCAAACTCGTTTCCTTTAACAGTGTGTTGTTTATTAGCCTAAAGTCGTCGTTAGTGGGCATCAAAATAACCGGCACTTTGCCTTCCTTAAACAAATTACAATATAATTTGGTAATTTCTTCTGAGGTGGCTCGCGACATGCATCCAAACTTTCGTGTAGAAAGACATTGCAGATACTGTTCTTCACAATTTCCAAGCCTTATGTTTGCAAGAATATCTGCATATGGCTTGTCCTTTTTTTGCCTCATGTTGATTGTCAGCTCATCATACTCAAATTCATGCCATAGATTAAAGGATCCCGTGGATTCAAGTCTATTTTTGACCTCTAGACGAGTAAGAGGAATAAACGGCGGATTTTCCGACATGGGCCTCAATTGAAGAAAATCTCCAAAGAGAACAAAGTTGGCATTTCCCATTGGGAAATTATTAGTTTTAATTTCCGTCAAGCGCAAATGAATATACCTCAGCGTACGAGAAGAAACCATGCTTATTACATCTATTATGAACAGTCGAGTTTTTCTAAGAGTTTTTCGTAGCATCAGCAATTGTTCGGTGGATAACGCTTCATGCCTTGCAGTTGTCTACTGGTCAACTGGCAGACTTAAGCATTTATGTATGGTAACCCCCTTTATACTATGAGCAGCAAATCCAGTTGGGGCCATTAGAACTGCAGGGCGATCGTCCCTCGCAAACTCCCGACAAAGCAACCTTCTGAGTGCACTAATTACTCTTGACTCTCCACTTCACCAAAATCCAGGAACTATCATTCTAATGGGCTTGTCATTGCTGCCGTTTTTTAGGTTGCCTGTGACTCCATCAAAAATCCTCTTCTGATTTAAATTAAGAGAATTGAAGTCATTTGACACCTCTTCACTTGTCATTGACTCTAGTAACTGTTTATTTGCATTGACTAAATTTTCCATGGCATCAGCCACTCTATCAATAATATCTCCTTGTATAGTGTTATTTGGATCATCAATCTTCTGCTGCCCATCAGTTAAGTAATTCATATGATTAGCCTGAATTTCCGTGATTCGCTGGCGTATTCTTGTCTCAAATTCGGCATCGCATGTGGTTTTATTTACCAGCTTCTCATGATAGACTATCACGGCTGGATATTTTTCACTTTCAATGAAATATGTCTGAAAATTGTTGAAGTCACAAACAGCTGAGAAATTCTCAAAAATTGCGTATGATCGATTTTTTAAAAAGCTCATGTAGCAACACTGGATTACACGGCTGTAATTGCCGAAATTTCAAGAAGCTGAATTCTGAATTATTATTTAGGTTGCCTAGTATTTATTTTATTTTTTATGCAATGGCTTTGATTGGTGTAAACTACCGACATATGGGAGTATTGGTTAGGCTATGCAGCAATTGTGGACAAGGTTTATATTAACGGATTATTCAGGTAGCTAAGAAATGAACTTACTTCTATGCTGAGAATTGCATCCTGAATCAAAATTTAACGTGTATTTCCGTCGGAAATGAATTTTACCCCCTGAACTTTACCATCACTAAAATGAATTTAGTGATGGATGGGCTGAGGGTCTTACTAACTGCATCAAACAAGTCATTGAAAAAAAACTCGAATCCCTAGGAAAATATTGTTGGATTTTGTACAATTACTACTAACATCAGGTTTGGAGCCAACAGATCTGCTTCAACGCTAATAAAAGCCATGGCGTCCCATATATTGAATGTGAAATACTCATGCTATCTTATTCAGTTATGTTCATCCTATGCATGCTTGTCACTTCCCCAGACACTAGAAGACTGGGCGTGAAATATCTATGCCCACTTATCCAGAAGCACTTTCATACGAGATAAGTATGCTGAATTTCAGATAAGTATGCTGAATTACACTGCGAATACAGTCCAGTTTCATGAAGTTAGACGCAACATCATTCACAAGTTTAATGACACTTGCCTTTAGGGAGTGAGGAACTGGAAGCTCAGATCGAAAAATTTTGTTGAATTCGTTGGAGAGGGCAAGAGAGTAGCCCATTAATTCAAGGTATGGCTTTGTCAACTTGATTTGTAATGTTGACAAGATAGAGTAATTAGTTGCAGTTTGGTCGTCAAACATGGTTTTTATGAAATACTGAGCAATAGCAACCCGATGATCAATAAGCCTCTTTATGCAGAAAAAAGGTGTTAACACCTCTCTAAGAGAGGTGTTAATTTCTAAACAAAGAGCAGAAATTATTTTCTATACAAAAATAGTCTAAATGAACTAAATTAATTCAGTAATGACTAAGTTACTAAGTTACTTACAAACTAAATTTTAAAAAACACCGCTTATATCATCCACTTGGAGAAGGCAACAAAGCACCTGATGAAAAACATCTGCAATCCTTCAAGTCTCTACCGATAATTGATTCAGTAATTGGTAAAGATAAGGAGTAAGGAACTGGCTAAAAAGAAATACTTCAGGACTTGATCCCTCAATGACAAACGAGGGAACGTGTGCAATGTAGATGGAGAGAGAACTTTGAGCAAAAACTACATTTGACCATCCTCCCTAACCCAAATGGGCTTTCCAGTCTGCCCGTAATCCATACCGTATTCACTTACATTCTGAATTAGGAAAGCGGGTGGGGTGCTAGTAAAAAGGTACTGACCAGGGTGTAAAATTCTATCCATTAAATATCTTTTATGAGTATAATATCAAAAAGCTGTCTACCATTCAGTTAAAATATGTATATGAGCCCTCTATTTTAAATGAGTTAAATACAGGGTTGAGGAGCATGTCCCCAGGTAACGAAATCAAGTCAACCCTAGAGGCACATTTTCAAAAAATTCAAACCAAAGTACCAGATAAGAGACAACTGCAATCTTTTATCCCTTAACCGATTACTCATTGATTAAAAAAACAAAAATGAATATACTCTCACTATACATATCATAAAAAAATCTAATAATAAACTATATTTTTCATTCAAACAATACTTTTTCAATCTATCTTTAAATAAATCAATGGGCTTAGCCCCTGGAATGTCAGTTGAAATTTAATCCCATACTTTCAGAGCGATTTTTTAAATATAAATAAAAGATCCCTCCAATCCATAATTTAAACTCGTTGGGGCTTGGGTACTAAAATGTTATCTTTACGTAAGACTCAACCTACCCTGAAAATTGTTAATTCTGCTCTAGTAGACATACCTGTACCAGCCAATATGTCTATTTGATGAAACTTTAGGTCCCTACTTGGACTCTGTCTAATCATTCAAATCGTCACTGGCCTTTTTCTAGCAATACATTACACTGCAAGAGTTGATCTTTTGTCAGGATGTTAATTACGGTTGGCTTCTTCAAACCATTCACGCCAATGGTGCCTCTTTTTTCTTTGTTTTTATTTATTTTCATATTGGTCGAGGAATATATTATGGTTCGTTCCACTACTTTGAGACGTGAATAACAGGGATCGCCCTGTTATTCCTAGTGATGGCCGCCGCCTTTTTAGGGTATGTCCTTCCATGGGGACAGATGTTTTTTTGAGGGGCTACTGTAATTACAAATCTCGTGTCGGCGGTCCCCTACATCGGGAATTATGTAGTTCAATGACTCTGAGGGGGATTTGCCGTAGACAACCCTACTCTCACACGCTTCTTCACCTTTCATTTTTTGATTCCTTTTTTAGTTGCCGGCTTGACCATAATTCATCTTTTATTTCTTCACCAGAGAGGCTCTAATAATCCTCTAGGGATTAACGCCAATCTAGACAAACTCCCCTTTCACCCCTACTGCACTATTAAGGATACCGTAGGCCTTATGATTCTTGTATTTCTCCAAGTCGCGCTTTCCCTAACTAGTCCGTATCTACTTGGAGACCCAGATAATTTAATTTCCGCTTACCCACTAGTTACTCCAGCCCATATTCAACCGGAGTGATATTTCCTATTCGTGTATGCGATACTCCGATCCATTCCAAAGAAGTTGGGGGGGGGGATAATTGCGCTCGTCTCTTCTATTCTTATTCTCATTTCTCTATCCTTTACATTTAAGCCCAAGTTCCGAGGCCTTGAATTTTATTCTGTAACTCAACCCCTATTTTGATCATGGGTTTCAGTCTTTTTACTCCTTACCTGAATCAGAGCGCAGCCTGTAGAGGAACCTTATATTATCTTAGGCCAAATCCTCACATGTCTCTATTTCTCCTATTTTCTATTTACTCCTGTTATGATTAATATAAACAACAAAATCATCTAATGCGGTCCCTTAGCTCACTAGAGCATCTGTTTTGAAAGCAGAATGGGGTTGATCGTACAACCAGGGATCTTTGCTATTAACCACCTTGACAAAGGCCTCAGTAGAAGCAGAGAAACATTAAAGATACCGGTAAAAGACTCTTTCAACATAGATATATTAAATTATCATATCGATAACGAGGGTAAGACCCCTGTCTTCAAAGATGGAAATACACAATAACAGAGAACATTAAAAAGCTTATCCCCCCGAAAACCACACTGAATAGTAAAGATATAAAAAGAATATTAGCGTATTCAGATAATATAATAAGCCATAGACAGCCCTACTCTCATACGCTTCTTTAACTTTCACTTTTTGATTCCCTTTTTAGTTGCCGGCTTGACCATAATTCATCTCTTATTTCTTCACCAGAGAGGCTCAAGGCCTTTGTCAAGGTGGTTAATACCAAAGATCCCTGGCCGTACGATCAACCCCATTCTGCTTTCAAAACAGATGCTCTAGTGAGCTAAGGGACCGCATTAGATGATTTTGTCGTTTATATTAATCATAACAGGAGTAAATAGAAAATAGGAGAAATAGAGACATGTGAGGATTTGGCCTAAGATAATATAAGGTTCCTCTACAGGCTGCGCTCTGATTCAGGTAAGGAGTAAAAAGACTGAAACCCATGATCAAAATAGGGGTTGAGTTACAGAGTAAAACTCAAGGCCTCGGAACTTGGGCTTAAATGTAAAGGGTAGAGAAATGAGAATAAGAATAGAAGAGACGAGCACAATTATCCCCCCCCCCCAATTTATTTGGGATGGATCGGAGGATAGCATACGCGAATAGGAAATATCACTCCGGTTGAATATGGGCTGGCGTAACTAGGGGGTAAGCGGGAATTAAATTATCTGGGTTTCCAAGTAGATAGGGACTAGTTAGGGAAAGTGCGACTTGGAGAAATACAAGAATTATAAAGCCTACGGTATCCTTAATAGTGCAGTAGGGGTGAAAGGGGAGTTTGTCTACATTGGCGTTAATCCCTAGAGGATTATTAGAGCCTCTCTGGTGAGGAAATAAAAGATTAATTATGGTCAAGCCGGCAACTAAAAAGGGAATCAAAAAATGAAAGTTAAAGAAGCGTGTGAGAGTAGGGTTGTCTATGGCAAACCCCCCTCAGAGTCATTGAACCACATCATTTCCGATGTAGGGGACCGCCGACACGAGATTTGTAATTACAGTAGCCCCTCAAAAGGACATTTATCCCCATGGAAGGACATATCCTAAAAAGGCGGCGGCCATCACCAGGAATAATAGGGCGATCCCCGTTATTCATGTCTCAAAGTAGTGGAACGAACCATAATATATTCCTCAACCAATATGAAAATAAATGCAAACAAAGAAAAAAGAGGCGTCATTGGCGTGAATGGTTCGAAGAAGCCAACCGTAATTAACATCCTGACAAATGTGGGCTACTCTAGAGAACGCTAGATCAACTCTTGCAGTGTAATGTATCGCTAGAAAAAGGCCAGTGACGATTTGAATGATTAGACAGAGTCTCAGTAGGGACCTGAAGTTTCATCAAATAGACATATTGGCTGGTACAGGTAGGTCTACTAGAGCAGAATTAACAATTTTCAGGGTAGTTTGAGTCTTACGTAAAGATAACATTTTAGTACCCAAGCCCCAACGGGTTTAAATTATGGATTGGAGGGATCTTTTATTTATATTTAAAAAATCGCTCTGAAAGTATGGGATTAAATTTCAACTGACATTCCAGGGTCTAAGCGCATTGATTTATTTAAAGATAGATTGAAAAAGTATTGTTTGAATGAAAAATATAGTTTATTATTAGATTTTTATATGATATGTATAGTGAGAGTATATTCATTTTTGTTTTTTAATCAATGAGTAATCAGTTAAGGGGTAAAAGATTGCAGATGTCTCTTATCTGGTACTTTGGTTTGAATTTTTTGAAAATGTGCCTCTGGGGTTGACTTGATTTCGTTACCTGGGGACATGCTCCTCAATCATGTATTTAACTCATTTAAAATAGACTGCTCATATACATATTTTAACTGAATGGTAGACAGCTTTTTGATATTATACTCATAAAAGATATTTAATGGATAGAATTTTACACCCTGGTCAGTACCTTTTCACTAGCACCCCACCCGCTTTCCTAATTCAGAATATAAGTGAATACGGTATGGATTACGGGCAAACTGGAAAGCCTATTTGGGTTAGGGAGGATGGTCAAATGTAGTTTTTGCTCAAAGTTCTCTCTCCATCTAGATTGCACACGTTCCCTCGTTTGTCATTGAGGGGTCAAGTCCTGAAGTATTTCTTTTTAGCCAGTTTCTTACTCCTTATCTTTACCAATTACTGAATCAATTATCGGTAGAGACTCCAAGGATTGCAGATGTTTTTCATCAGGTGCTTTGCTGCCTTCTCCTAGTGGATGATATAAGCGGTGTTTTTTAATATTTAGTTTGTAAGTAACTTAGTAACTTAGTCATTACTGAATTAATTTAGTTCATTTAGAATATTTTTGTATAGAAAATAATTTCTGCTCTTTGTTTAGAAATTAACACCTCTCTTAGAGAGGTGTTAACACCTTTTTTCTGCATAAAGAGGCTTATTGAGCATCGGGTTGCTATTGCTCAGTATTTCATAAAAACCATGTTTGACGACCAAACTGAAACTAATTACTTTATCTTGTCAACATTACAAATCAAGTTGACAAAGCCATACCTTGAATTAATGGGCTACTCTTTTGGCCTCTCCAACGAATTCAACAAAATTTTTCGATCTGAGCTTCCAGTTCCTCACTCCCTAAAGGCAAGTGTCATTAAACTTGTGAATGATGTTGCGTCTAACTTCATGAAACTGGACTATATTCGCAGTGCAATTCAGCATACTTATCTGAAATTCAGCATACTTATCTCGTATGGAAGCGCTTCTGGATAAGTGGGCATAGATATTTCACACCAAGTCTTCTAGTGTCTTGGCAAGTGACAAGCATTCATAGGATGAACATAAGTGAATAAGATAGTATGAGCATTTCACATTCAATATATGGGACGCCATGGCTTTTATTAGCGTTGAAGCAGATCTGTTGGCTCCAAACCTGATGTTAGTAGTATTTGTACAAAATCCAACAATATTTTCCTAGGGATTCGAGTTTTTTTTCAATGACTTGTTTGATGCAGTTAGTAAGACCCTCAGCCAATCCATCACTAAATTCATTTTAGTGATGGTAAAGTTCAGGGGGTAAAGTTCATTTCCGACGCAAATACACGTTAAATTTTGATTCAGGATGCAATTCTGACTATAGAGGTAAGTTCATTTCTTAGCTACCTGAATAATCTGTTAATATAAACCTTGTCCACAATTGCTGCATAGCCTAACCAATACTCCCATATGTCGGTAGTTTACACCAATCAAAGCCATTGCATAAACAATAAAATAAATACTAGGCAACCTAAATAATATTTCAGGTTTCAGCTTCTTGAAATTACGGCAATTACAGCCCTGTAATCCAGTGTTGCTACATGAGCTTTTTAAAAAATCGATCATGCACAATTTTTGAGAATTTCTCACCTGTTTGTGACTCGAACAATTTTGAGACGTATTGCATTGAAAGTGAAAAATATCTAGCCGTGATAGTCTATCATGAGAAGCTGGTAAATAAAACCACATGCGATGCTGAATTTGAAATAAGAATACGCCAGCGAATCACAGATATTCATGCTCATCATATGAATGACTTAACTGATGAGCAGCAGGAGACAGATGATCCAGAAACCGCTATACAAGGAGAGATCATTGATAGAGCGGCTGATACCATGGAAGATGAAGTCAATGCAAATAGACAGCTACTAGAGTCAATGACAGGTGAAGAGTTGTCAAATGACTTCAATTCCCTTAATTTAGATCAGAAGAGAATTTTTGACAGAATTATAGGCAACCTAAAAAACGGCAGCAATGACAAACCCATCAGACTGATAGTTTCTGGCTTTGGGGGGACTGGAAAATCACGAGTAATTAGTATACTTAGAAGTTTCCTTTGTCAGGAGTTTGCGAGGGAGGATTGTCCAGTAGTTGTTATGGCCCCAACTGGACTTGCTGCTCATAGTATAAAGGGTGTTACCATTCATCAATGTTTAAGTCTGCCAGTTGACCAGCAGACAACTGCAAGGTATGAAGCGTTATCCACCGAACAATTGCTGACGCTACGAAAAACACTTAGACGAACTCGACTGTTCATTATAGATGAAATAAGCATGGTTTCTTCTCTTATGCTGATGTATATTCATTTGCGCTTGACGGAAATCAAATCTAATAATTTCCCAATGGGAAATACCAACTTTGTTCTCTTTGAAGATTTTCTTCAATTGAGGCACATGTCAGCAAATCCGCCGTTTATTCCTCTTACTCGTCTAGAGGTCAAAAATAGACTTGGATCCACGGGATCCTTTAATCTATGGCATGAATTTGAGTATGATGAGCTGACAATCAACATGAGGCAAAAAAAGGACAAGCCATATGCAGATACTCTTGCAAACATAAGGCTTGGAAATTGTGAAGAACAGTATCTGCAATGTCTTTCTACACGAAAGTTTGGATGCATGTCGCGAGCCACCTCAGAAGAAATTGCCAAATTATATTGTAATTTGTGTAAGGAAGGCAAAGTGCCGGTTATTTTGATGCCCACAAACGATGACTGTAGGCTAATAAACAACACACTGTTAAAGGAAACGAGTTTGGAACATGTTACACTGACTGCCATTGATTCTCTTTCTTCTGTAGTCAGAAATAAGAGAATTGAAGAAGAAGCAGCAAAAAGTGTTTTCACCTGTGCCGATGACAGCAAACGAACAGCTAGTACATTAACAAAATTGATATTATCAATTGGTGCACGAGTAATGCTTCAAAGAAATATCTTTATAGATAAAGGCTAAGTAAATGAATCTATGGGGTATGTTAAAGAGTTTAAAAGTAGGCCGGCTGGTGAGATAGTGAATGTTTTGGTGCAATGTGATGGTCAAGAGCAATTGACAACCATAGGCCGTACTACAGTTCAATTTGAAGCACTCAAAGAGGTGTATTATGCTAGGTAACATTTTCCATTGCAACTAGCATTTGCAATTACTATTCACAATTCTCAAGGCCTGAGCTTGAAATGTGCTATCGTTGATGCAGGAAGTCGTTGCTTTCGACCGGGGATGATTTATGTTGCATTTTCCAGGGTTACAACTAGCGCAGGGCTGCATCTTGTGGAACTTGATCCATGTAAAATTATTGCTGACATGGAAGCCATCTCAGAGTATAATCGTCTTAGGAGTAGTTTTAGACCAGATCTTACATTACTGAAAATCATCCAAACACCAACAACTAATTTGAACGATGACGTCATGAAAATAGGTAGAGTAGAAGCTGTTTCTCCAAGAAGGAAGAAAAGTAAGACTAATGTCGAACATGCAATCACTGGAAAAGGGAAAAAAAGAAAGGCAGCAATAGAAGATTCCTTTCCAAATAAGATGAAATGCCGAACAACATTGTCTATGACAAATGAATCAAAATCAAACGATAAGATAGTGCCAACGAAAGGTGATAACGTTCTCCAAGGTATTGAAGGAAACAAGAAAAGATCTAACCAAAAGCAGCTCTATCAAAGGGGTATTGGTGCTGGTAGAAAAGGTTTCCAAAACAGAGATTGTGTTTCATGCTATGCAAATTCTGCAGTTCAGTGCGTTTTCAGCTTACACAGAATACTTTTTGATATGTTGCAGAATTCACAAGGCAACGTTGCAGCTGAAATTTTACGGCTAGCAGTGTCGTCCCTTGACAAGATTGAGTCAACAGTCCACCTAAGATAATTACTCGCGACTGTGTATGGGTTTCCTGAGGACAAACAGCAGTCAATCTATGAGTTTTGGGAAGCTTTGTTTAGAGGTATGGATGAAGAAAACTCGGAAATAAACTGATCAACTACCCTCAGTCCTCTTAGTAGACTATTTCAGTTCAAGAATAATAAATTTTTGGCCTATCACCACTGTAACTTGAGCCAAATTGATGATAATATGACAAATGGAAAAGTTTGCTATTTTCCAGTTCCAGGAGTTCTAAATCCTGAGGCACCAGCTCATGAAGAGGTTGTTGAGACGTTGGACATTCAATTTAGTGAAGTGTTAAGTCCAAATCCAGTTGGGAAATTTTGCCAAAATGAGCATCGACTAACATCACAGACAGTTTTTACTGAAATGTCGCAGTTTCTTGCGATTAACTTGGACAGAAGGGCAATGACACATAAAATTACGAGAAGAATAATTGGTTTTAGTTCAGATTATATATTGCTGAAAAGAACAATGTGTGACGTCATATCTGACGTTAGCTACAATGACATCGTGGTATCCTTGGAACGATATAGAGGCGTCGTTCATTCAGGTATTAATTTCAGCTCCGGTCACTATTACGCTTACAGGCGAACGTTGCAAGGTACATGGTGTATCTGCGATGATTCGAATGTGAAATTGATGGTTAAACAAACAATGGGCTGTTCAGGTATGACTTTTGCTGTTCTTCAAAGATATAGCTAAAAATTTTTAAGTGTTTTTAACTTTTTTAAATCTAGGTTTTCAACTAAATTATACCTAAAGGAAACATAACATAAGGGAAGATATTTGAAAATGGTTTTAACTTCTTTTTCTTTGTTATGAACTAAACTCTACTTTCGGAAAATATAGCAATTCCACTGAATAAAAACAATTCAGAATTATTCATCTGTTTCTAGTTTCCTTTTAATTACTTCATAACAAAATTTATTTTGAAAATCATTAGGGAATTTGTAGTTAGTTCTAAGACCATGTGGATCAACATTTGTATATGAATGAAATGTACGCTGGTTTAAAATAAGAATGCTGATTGGTTACATACACCTGAAGCTAGAATCATAGGTGATAGTGAACCAAAGGCGCACCAGCATACCCAGAAAACTTTGTGTGGAGGCTATGTGCCTGGTCACCACAAATAAGAATTCTGATTGGTTACATACACTTGAAGCTAGAATCATAGCTGATGGTGAACCAAAGGCACACCAGCACGCCGGGAAAACTTGGTATGGCAACCTTGTACCTGGGCACCTCAATATGGATTTGACCCGGGTTAGCCTGGATAACAAGTCCATACATTTTTCTCTCCTGGTGCATCTTAATTCATTGCATTTTTATTTTTTTGGAAATTGTAATGAAATTAGGGTCATCATCAGCGGCGCCTCCACGTTGGCGGGGGAGGGACAACAGAATGAAGTTGAACATATTATTCAGCAGTCTCCAGCAGGTGCGCATATGTTCTCATTTTATTTCACATGGAATTAAGCTTTTTAAATTTTTATAAAATTTCGAAAAATGGCAAAAATCTGGTCATTGAAATTGAGAATTTTCAAAGTCATATTGAACTGCCGCGTCAACCTGCGAAACTTCGTTCTCTAACACATTCCTAATGTTTTAGTCGTCTCGAATATATTTGTAATAGGCCTAAGGCAAAAATTCTAAAGAACTTTGATTTTTTTAATGGGTAAATAGTAAAACTTTCAATAGAATGATGCATTAAATTGCATTTTTGTGGAATGCTACAAATTTATGAACGAAAGTGCTAGACTCCAGTCTGGCAAAGTTCGCTGAAAATAAACTGATTTCTAGTTGTTTTATAAACTGACCTCTAGTTCTAGGGTGCAAATTAGATGTAGCTAACACATGATGTCTACGATTCACTTAATAATGGCCAAGTGATGTCAACTGTTGAGATATTCTGGGCCCGAGAGTACTCACATAATTGGGAAGTAATAACTTTAAATATAACATTATTTCCATGCTCATCTGTGCACACTGTATTATAACTTTTTTGTTTTTGGTTTTTTTAAGTTGAAAATAAAACCTTTTCATTTTAATGTGCCTTAGGAACTAGCAATTCGCTACTTAAGAATAGTTAATATTTTTTTACACTTCATCTTGGAGTATTCCAAAACTCTTAATGTAGTTGAAAATATTTTTAACGCTAATATTTTTCTGTACATTTAAGAGAGGTTCTTATTATTAAATTTTAGCGTAGACCGAGGCTTTGAGGAGGGGACAGCCTCCTCATATACATAATAAAAAAAATAATTTATACGGGCAGAGTTTCACATTGGAAGGTTTTTTTCTGGTGTGGAACTTTCCACATACAGCTGAGTTTAGGTTATTGGATATTATTATTTGTTTCTTTTTCCAAACTACTTTAAAATTTTCGGTAAATAATTGGTCTTACTTGTTATGTAATAATTAGTCTGACTTATGTTGAGTTATTTTTTTCATTATATTATTTTATTGCGATCTCTAATATATTCATATATAACGTCACCCTAGAAAGAATAAATAATATTGTCAAACAGTTCGTGGTAACGAACTAGTAACCGCTCAATAGTAACCGAGACTCTAAAAAACGAAATTTTGATACCAATATTTATATCAAAGTAATTAAATTTTTATGTTGATTTACAATATATACGCTTTAACAAGTTTAAGTCTTACCCATGAAAAGTAACGTACCTGAGAAAATCTGCACTATTTTCGAGAAAATTAGGACAATCTCTTAAAAGTCTTAGAACCTTAATGAAGATCGCACCGTCAGATTCAAAGTATCAGAGAACCCAACTATAGAAGTTTCAAGCTCCTAAATGTAAAAATTCGGAAATTTTTATTTGTTTTAAAAAGAAATATAACGGATGCGTGTTTGTTGTTTTTTTTTTTTTTTTTTTTGGAGGTAAATATTTTGTAAGACATACACATAATAAATAATTTAGGTTTTATGAAAGCAGATTTTCCCATTGGAAGGGTTTTTTCTGGAGTTGAACTTTTCACAGACAGCTGAGTTAAGGTTATTGGATATTATAATTTGTTAATTGTTTCTTTTCCCCAACTACTTTTAAATATGTTGTAAATAATTGGTCTTACTTATTATGTAATAATTAGTCTGACTTCTGTTGAGTTTTTTTTTCAGAAAAAACCGTTTGGTTTTTTCTAAAAAATTTTATTTGTTTCCGGAGAAATACAACTTCTCTTTAATGATAAAGTTTTCCTCTTCACTGTTTTCAAGGAGCAATTCTGGATGCTTCAGCACATCCATCGTGTAGGAAAGGAATAGATATTTAGTCTTAGTACCTCAAAGCTAATACACATCTCATAGTACATTAATTGTTAAGTCTTGTAATTTTTACAAGCAATATGGTATACACAGACGTTATCTTTACGTACTTCTATTATCCAAGATGATTAAATCAATTTAGAACCCTAGAAAATTTTTATTTGGGTTCATTAGCACCAACTCTGGGGAAAATTTTTTTATTTAGGTAATTTACCTTCACTTCAAAATTGATTAAACCAAGAAGATCTAAACGCCTAATAATGCTATTTTTAGAACTGAAATTTTTAACACTTGTAATTTTTATATTTCACTTAATTTAACACTTTTCCCTAGGATCTTAAAATAGATGACATACACAATACGTTTCCCTGGTTTTTGAAAAATATTCTTCATCATTAATCTTAAATTTATTCAAGCCCTCCCACAATATTATATCATTACTATTTTTCCATTATATTATTTTTTACTCTATCCAGTATATGTAACGTCAGTCAAGACATTACCAAAAATACAAATTAAAATTAATCAAATAGGTATTTATCGGAAAAAATTCATTCAACTTCTGTGTGTTTAATGTTATTATGTTTAGTACTAACGCTTGTCACAAAATTTGTAAAACTGAACAAATAAAACAATTTTATATAGCAAAATCAATCTTCCCGCTGATTAAAAAATCACTATTGATTCTAAATAGAAACTGTATGATGGTGAAACTTAAGGCATTTATGTTTGTGTCGATATCAAAGCAGTACTGAAAATTAGTGTTCAACAATTTTTTAACATTTCAACATTAACAAAAAAATTCTTAAAACTGTGTTCCGTTCAATTCTTTCTGTGCAACAATCTTTTCTCTATAATTTACAAACAATATATTTGCAAACTAGCAATACTTTTAACAAGGGCTAATGCAAAAGTATTAAATTGAATGGTATTATTAAATTTTAAAGGTATATCTACTTTTTTAATAAAAATTTTTCTTTTTATGATAATAAAATACAACACATTTTAAAAAATTAAGATATTTATAAACTTTTTAAATTATCTATGGCGTATTTTTCTAAATAAGTTATTTTTTAATTCATAAACAAAAAAAAAAATAAAAAAAGGTTAAATTTTGATATATTATATACTCAAGTTAAAAAACAATTAATATATTAATAAAAAGTTTAATTTTTATACTTATAATTTTTTTACAGAAAATAAATTTACCTGCAACAACAAGAACAATATGAAAAAACTTTCTAAGTGTATTTTGTATATAATACAGCTTAAAGAAACGTATTATAAATCTAACCTAATAATTTTATATATTTCTAATATTTATCTATTCTTTATTTTTATTTATACAAACAAAACAAAATGTTAATTTTTTAATTGTTTCTGGTTACTATCATAACAGTACATTTATATTAATTTAGGAAATTTAATTTAATTTAATAACTTTCTCTTTATGAAAATTAAGATATTTGAAATATCAACTAAACCAAAAATATTAAAAATATTTTATTTGTACTTAATATTATAGCAATTGATCAAACATTTTAGATAAGTCATGTACTTGTATATTATAGATTTAGATTTTTTTAAAAATATATATCAATTATTTATAAATCAAACCACTCATTAAAAAATTATAAATTTTTCTGTATTTTCGAAGAAACTGAAAAAAAAAATATTATATGACTATAAATGGAAATTTATAGACTTATAATTATTATAAATAATATATAATTTACTTATAAAAAAAAAAATCACTGAAAAAAATAAAAAATTTGACTTTATACTATACTAAATTGAAAAAAATGATTTTAGTTATTTACATAGTATAGTATATCATTGTATTATTTTGATAGAATATATGATTTAGTTATCATAAAAAAACAATAATTTTATATTATATTATTTAAATATTTATATAATATATTGAACAAAAAAAATTTTTATTTATAAGTTATTTTAATTTTATAGAGTTAGATTTTTTATAAATTATAGATATTTAATTGATCATAAAAAAACACAAATTAATAATTAATAATTTAATCTTTTATAAACTAACTATTCATAATAAGTTATTGGTTTATGTTATTATAATAAGATCTAAGTATAATGTTTTGAATTAAAATATATGTTAGATATAAAAATAAAAACCAATAAGTATATTTGCTATGTTCATTCATTAGAAAAGCAAATGAAAAAAAAATGTAGTTCTTTTTATTAATATTCTAACATATATTTATAATTTTTATAAATTATAGCTATTTTCTTTAACTTAAACAAACACACTGAAAAAAATTAAAAATTTGTAGGAAATTTAGAAGCAATTGAAAAAAATGAAGATATTTATAGACAGTTTCAATTAGCTACGGCTAATTTGGCTAAAGAATAGATATTTTATCTATAAAAAACAAAAACTCTTTAACATTGTTATATTTTTATGTAGGATATAAGAAATTGAAAAAACCTTTTGGATCTATATAGTCATTTTCAAGGATATCTGTATCTTTATTATAACTACGATCTATAGTATAAATAAAAAACACACCATATGAAAAATTTGAATTGTTTCTATATACTATAAGATATTTAAAAAAATATTAATACAGTTTTTTACATATTAAATTAGATAGTTATCTTTGTCAGCCATTCTATAAATGGAATTTTTACTAACCCACCACTAATACTTTTGTTTTAGTATTATGTATGATCTTATTAATTGAAAAAACAATTTAGATAGTATTATAAATTTACTATGATATTCTTATTAGAATTAAAAAAAATTTATATATTAGATATATAATCAAAACAAAAATACATATATATATTTTTTTAAGTTTTATAAAATAACCAGAAATATATATGAAGAAATATAAATACATTGTATTTTATATACTTATTATTAATCACCAGAAGTGCTATTTTCCATATAAACAAAACACCCACTTAAAAAAATTTAAAATTTGTATGTATTAGAAACTAACTTTAAAAAATTGTCTATAGTTATATAAATTTAAAAGTATATACTTTTCATAATTGTTATTACTATCTGTTTTCTTTCGTCAAAAAAAACACAAAGACATATTTGTCAATTTTTATTTTTTAGATTCTAAATTGAACAAAAAAATTAGTATCTATCTATAAATATAAATTTCGATCTTTATCTTTTTTATAAATACTATATATTTTATTGATAAAAAAAAAGAAATATTAAAATAATATATTTTTTAATTAATTCTAAAATAACTTTAAAAAAAAAATATTATATTTATAGAAAGTTTAAATTATATAGGGCTATAAATTATAAATAAGATATTTTTAAGATATAAAAAAAAAACCCAATTAAATTAATTATCAGTGACTTTTTTTATAGCATATCTTTAATAAAAAATTAATATCTTTATATAAATTTAAAATGATCTCCTGCTTATTTTTTTAATTAATTTATATTTTCTTGCGAAACCAAACACACACTAAAAAAATTTGCAAGGTTTACTTTTACTATCATATCTTTAAAAAATTAATTATTAATTGATAGTAACATTAATATATAGTTGTAAATTATTTATATATTATAGCTTTTTTCTATAAAAAAAACCAACACAAAGTTCATATTTTTATATTTTAAGGATTTATATACTCTCTTTAAAAAAATTTTTATAATGATAGACAGTTAAAATGATATACTTAGAATTTGTTAAATGAATAGAGAATTTAGTTATAAAAAAAAAAAATTATGGAAAAATTTTAAATTTATATATATGATATACTCAGATGAACAAAAATTATAGGAAATATAGAAACATTCAATTAGATCATTATAGGTTTTATAAAGATGATCTTTTTTCTTGATAAACAACACAAAATATTTTAAAATTTTAATTTTTTACTTTATATATAATCATTTTAAAAAAATTTTAAGTTCTTTAAAAAAAGTTTGAATTATATAGTTCTTATTGTTATAAAGTAGATAATTTTTATTTATACAGAACACACACTATTTCAAAAATTATAATGTTACTTTAATATAAAAACACATGAAAAAAAAATTTCTAGATGTATCTACATTATAATTTATATAATTATTATTTTATAAAATAATAGAATTTTTATTGAGAAAATAACAAACATAATATCATAAATTAATTATTATTTATTATAAAATAAATTTAAAAAAAAATTTAGATATATATAGTAGGATTAAATTATATCTGTATAAGTTTTATAAATAAGATTTATTTTCTAGAGAAAAAACAAACTCTCTGAAAAAAATATTAAATTTAAACTTAGACTAAAATATATTTTAAAAACTTTTAAAGTTATTATAATTTCAAATTATATAATTATCATAGTTTTAAATAAGATCTCTTATCCTTAGAAAACACAAAAAATATTTAAATTGTATATCTTATTATTTAATATATAATAACTTTAAAAGAAACTTAGGATATATAGAATAATTATAACTTATATATTTATAAGTTTTATAAATACGATCTATTTTAATGAGAACCCACCAACAAACTTAAAAAATAATAAATTATTATTATTTATAAACTAACTTTAAAAAAAAATTACTTAAATCAGTTACTTGTTCAATTAGATACTGCTAAGTTCTAAAAAGAATATCTATTTTATTGATACACACCACAAACAATGAAAAAAATGTTATGCTTAATTTTAATAAAATAACTATAAAAAAAAATTTATAAATATAAAATAGTTGTCATTTATATATGGCTATGATAGCTAAATTATATATTTTTTATTGCAAAAAAAAAAACAATATTACATTATTGTATTTCGTTAATTAAATTTATCATCAATTTAAAAAATATTTATTTAATTAATAAAAATTTAATTTTATATTGTTATAATTTTTCTATAGACTATATATTTTATTCAGAAACAACAAAAACTATGAAAATAATTAAAATTATTATATCATATATACTCAATATTAAACCAAATGAATCTTGTTTAAGACATTTTAAATTATCTTCGTCACAGTTTGGTCAAGACGAGCTATTTTCTTGCGAAATCACACAAAATCTGAAAAAATGTTAAATGTTTGTTTATTATCTACGCACTTGAACAAAAAATTAATATATCTAAAAAAGGTTTCAATGATCTCGTTCTAATTTTTATAAGGACGATTTTTTTTCTTGCGAAAAAACACATTATCTGAAAAAATTGTTAAATTTTAACTTAGTATATAATAAATAGTAAATACGAATATCTATATTAAAATTATAAATTATATTCGGATAAGTTTGCTAAAGACGATAAATTGTCTTGAGACAAAAAACCATCTATGAAAAAAGTATTAATTATTATTTAATATAATCTAAATTTAACAGAATATGATTATATGAAAAAAGTTTTTAAATTATCTAGTTCTCAGTTTGATATAGACGATATTTTTTCTAGTGAAACCACACTATAACTTAAAAAATATTATATTTTTAAATAAGATATAATAATTTTAAAAATAACTTAATAAATTCTGTTACATTTAATATTATAGTCTTCTAAGTTCGATAAATAAGATCTATTTTCACGCTAAAAACCATCACCGATGAAAAATGTTAAATGCTTAATTTTTATAAAATAACTATTAAAAAATTATAATAAATGTATAAAAGGTTACAAATATATATGGCTCTTTTTTCTCAATAATATCTTTGTTATTTAGAAAAAAATATACCTCTTAAAATATGTTAATATGTTACTTAAAAATATCATTTATTTAAAAAAAAATTTATATATTAATAAAATTTAAAAATGATATAGTTCTATTTTTGCTAAGTACTATCTATTTTCTTGCGAAACAACCCCACATATGAAAAAATTTTATTTTTTTCGAACATAGATAATCAATTGAACAACAAATAAATATAATTATATACAGTTACAATAAGATTAGGCAAATTATGGTCAAGACGAGCTATTTTATAGCGAAATCACACAAACTCTAAAAAAATGTTATATTGATATATTTGATATAATCAATTTGAAAATATATTTTTATAGTTATAGTCATTTACATATATATATTTAACATTGATATAAGTATTATTTAATTTATTTATAAAACACAAACATAATGAAAAAATTTTTAATTCGTATTTATTATATACTAACTTGAAAAAAATATTATAGTCAATATCACTTATATATTGTACTTGTACTTAAGAAACTCAAAGGTCTCTTCTAAATAACACTGTTCATCAGTGAGAACACATTTTTAGCTTGAGACTGCAATTTTCTCTCAAATATACCAATTTTTTTCTTAGAAGTATCACTTTTAGTTATGATGAAAAATTATCTGTTAGAAATAAAAGGTCATCAGTCAATTATACCGGATTTTGTATTAGAAGTAACTTTTCTTTGATTGTGATAAAAACTTTTGTGTAAAAAGTAACGAGATATCATTAACACTAACAGATTTTCTATTCTAATCATAAAAATGTCCTTAGGACTAAGATGATTTTAAATAAAAACTCAAATTTATCTTAGAATTAAACTTTTTTTAAAAAGTTTTTTTTCAAAGATATGTTTATATATATTTAGTTTAGGTTCGTCTAACCTCCAAAACTATATGTTATTTTTTATTAGATATAAATAAATATTTATAAATAAATAAATTCAATTCTCAATGTTTAAGTGAGGTTAGGTTGTCTTATCATGAGCGCCCCTGGTAAGATAAACTAACCGCACTTAAACATGGAGAATTGTTTACTAGCTAACCTAGCTTAGCTAACCTAAACTAACCAAACACCAACCCAGACATGTAAACAAATAGATTCGGACATAGAAAAAGAGAAAGACATGCACTTTAGACATTCAAACAAACAAAGTCAAATTCTTGGACTTTAAAAAGAAAAACCCAGAGAGAAAACAATATTGAAATATTAAAACTCTTGCATTTCAAATAAAGAAATCAAATGTAAACTTTGAAAAATCAAAAGAATGTAAATCTGACAATGTAAACCAAGACAAAACCAAATTGAAATAGTCCAACGATTGCATTTTAATGACAGAACTACAACAAGAACTTTGAAAAATCAAGAGAATGTAACGGTTACTAGTTCCACCACAACAAAATCGTATTGAAATATTACATCCCTTTCATTTCAAATAAAGATATTAAAATAGAACTTTTATTAATCAATAGAATGTAACTGTTTATGTGGAAAAAAAGACAAAAAACCAAAGACAAATTAAAAATCTTTAATTTAAATGACATAAATAAAAAAAACAATCTGAAAAATCGAGATAATGTAACTGTGACAAGTTAGAAAACTACAAAACAAAACTGAAGTAATCAAAATCTTGCATTTCAATGACTGAACTTGAAAAAGAACTTTGAAAAATGAAGATAATGTAACTGTGACAAGGTAAACCACGACAAAACGAAATATTCCAACTCT